>NW_005842548.1:789581-797641 GCF_000455745.1 Alligator sinensis
CCTCCCGCTGGCTGGTTGGGCAGCACGTGTGGCCCACAGAGGGAAACCGCTGCCCTTGCCCCAGTCCCCACCCCCTCCGACCCTGCTCCTGGGAGGTGGTGACGCAGGGTGGTGGGTGGTGGTGCTCCGTCCCCGCCTGCCCGTACAGACCCCCTAGGGCTCTCCCAAGTACCTCTGGGGGTATGCATACCCCCATTTGACAACCCCTGATTGGGATATTTCCATGGACCTCAGTGGGCTTTGTAGCAGTTCTAAGATACTGGCGCTGTTAGGAAAAGAACTCACAAGGTATCTATCAGAACAGATGGCTGTTATTTCTTGAAGCCAAATGCGGTATGTAATTTGCTAGAATTTGTTAATGACAAGTATTAAAATTTCAGTAGCGAAAATGGTTCAGGGGCTGTGGCATGTGACTTTGAGGGAACTGTACTTATTTAGTCTGGACAAGAGAAGACTGAGAAGGGATTTAATACCAGCCTTCAAGTACCTGAAGGGAGGTTCAAAAGAGGATGGAGCTGAACTGTTCTCAGTGGTGGCAGATAACAGAACAAGGAGCGACTGTCTCAAGTTGCAGCAAGGGAAGCTTAGGTTAGATACAGTATAAGGAAAAACTTTCTTACATGGAGGGTAGAAAAGCGCTGGAACAGGTTAACCAGAGAGTTTGTGCACTCTCCATCTGTGGAGGTTTTTAAAACTCAGCTACCTTGGAAAACAGCCTTTGTACAAATGTGTATCTTGTACAAATCTAGTGCAAGGGCAAAGCAGGTCTTTATAAACTATAAAATTGGACTGGAACTTCTGTCTTGTGATTCCATTGTTAACAAAGCACCACAAGACTTCCCTGAGTTAATTCCTGTTTTGATTACTAGAGTATGTCTTTTTAGGGAAAAAAATCTAGTCTTGCCTTGAAAATTTCCTGCGATATCAAGAAACATGGTGCATGGTCCAAGTTGTTCCAAGGGCTAATTATCCGCATTATTGAACAGGAACTTATTTTTTTTAGGCAATATTTGTCTAGCTGTCAGTGCTTGATACACCTTTATCTGTTGCTTTGAAATCTCTGTGCCCTATACAGGTACTTAGACTTATTAAATTGCCCCCTAATCTTTTGTTAAGCTAAATGGATT
The DNA here is from genome assembly GCF_000455745.1 of Alligator sinensis. NCBI lineage: Eukaryota > Metazoa > Chordata > Crocodylia > Alligatoridae > Alligator > Alligator sinensis. The sequence continues at coordinate 790,709 of NW_005842548.1, forward strand.
AAGTCTTTTGGCATTGGGTATGTTTTCCAATCTATGTCAATTGTATGGCTCTTTTCTCACCTCTTTCCAATTTATCAACATATTTTTTGATCTGTGACACCATAACTGGGCACAGTATTCCAGTAGGAGTGCCAAATACCAGTGCCAAATACCCTGATAGAAAATATGTGGAAGAAACCAAAAAACCAACTGCACGCCAGAATGAATGCACAAAAATATCCAATTACCTATGGGTGCACACTTCGCACATGTCAGTCACTCCGTGTCCAATCCCTCACTTCTAATCTTCAAAGGAAATTTACAAAACACCTTCCACAGACAAACCTATAAACTTCACTTCATAAATCTACTGGGTTCAAAAAATCATGGATTCAATATCAGGGGCGATGCGTAGAGGGTGCACGTGCACCCCCAGCATGTGGTGGTGAATCCCCTGCCAAAAGGCACTGCCACTGGTGCTGGCGGCGTCTGCAGGAGCTCCCTGCTCACTGCCGCTGGGCTCCTGCCAGTGCAGCGGTGCCCCCTCAGCTGCTGGGGTCACGTATCATTCATGCTCACTATAGACATTGGATTTATAATGCATTACAACCTGCCCGATACCTGATTCACTGGGTACCTGGCTGACCTTACTATTTACACTTTTCTTCCCCCGCCTTCCTTCCCTCCTTTTCTACTCTTTGTCTTCCTAATTTCCAGCTATTTTCTGTTTTCACAGACTGCCTCTCTTCTACCTTGGAGAACTCAACTACAGTAGAGTCTTCCTTACTTACCTTTGGCATTATTTCCTCCTCGTTTCCCCTCTCCCTTCCCTTCTCTACATATTGGTTTCCTAATTTCCACCTATTTACATTCTTGCTGACATCCTGTCACACTTTTAGCTTCTTTCATTTCTTGGAGATCTTAGAACAGCAGAACAGCAAAGATTCCCAATGCCTGAAGAAGGGTGCTTGTGCCTGAAAGTTTGCAAAGAACTTTTTCCCAACTACTCAGTTGGTCTAATAGAAGATATCACATCAACCCAAAGAAGCTTGCCTGCCCCGTGTGTGTGGATTTTTTTTTTTTTGGAACATAATGTGAGAATTGTGTGTGTATGCATGGTTTTTTGGAATTTTTTTTAAAGAATATAATTGAGCAATTAATTGAATCGCCATACTGCTTAAGAGCATTTCATGTCAGTAAGTCCTGCAGCATAATGGTGAGAAAAGTTTAAAATATGTTGCTACTTGGGGGATTTTATAATTGCTTGTGTGGAAATTTTGTTCCTCATTTCTGCAGGCTAGAGTACAGTGGGTGCCTGCACCATCACTGCAGTTTTGTCTCTCATGTTAATAGGGTTTACTGATTTATTTCTCCAGTGTTAAACACCTGACACAAGATCATAAGGAGGATAAGAGGAAGTTCTTGCAGTCATTTAAACAGAGTTTTACATGTCTGAACAGTGTTGATCTTTCTTCCTGCATAATGTGAAGACAGGCGTATCTTTAGGCTGTTCTCAGCCTGTTTTTATAGACTCTAATAAACTCTTGAAAGCATTTCTTCCCACATGTTTCCACATCATTTAGCAAAATAAGGTTCTAGTTCTTATTGTGGCCATTCCATGTTTTTGTAAGATAACAATATGTTGTTGTTTGTCTAAAGCCCCATTTAAAGAGATGAATTATAATAATGTTTCTTTCTGATAGTTCGTTATTCCTGGTGTCATTAGTAACTGTGTTTGTCTGCCTAAATTCCCACTGCTATTTCGATTGCATTCAATGTTGTTCATTTTCTTCCTTGACCTTTGCAGAGTGTTGCTGTGTGCTTTTAAGTAGTTGTTGATTATCAGTTGTAATAGAACTAATTCATGTTTGTATTACACTAGTGTGTAGAAAATTTTCCTATGAGTAGTTGATGTATGTTCTTTGAAAAGCTATTTGTGATGAAAGGCATTATGTAAATGTAACAAAATAAAACAGTTTGACATGGTGGGAAAGACGATATTGAAGGTGACATCTCACTCCAATTAAGAGGATATAGCTTGTAACCTTAGCGAGGAAGTTTTCCCAAGGGATATACATGAAGAAACAGCCTTTCAGCTTTGAAATTTTGTTGTGTAATGATTTACTTTACTCAGAAATATGCCTTTGTTAAGCATGGCCGGGGTTTTTCTCATGTTTATGTTTAATTCATATTAGTGCTAAGGAGCCACATAAATCTCAAGGTGAGAATAAACCTTCTAAATGTTAATTTGGTTCTTGGTGTTTGGGATACTTTTTTCCTCAAGAAATTCATAACTGTTACAGCCTGTGACCCTCAGCAAGATGCAAGCACACTTCAGGTCCCTCATATCTCATTTTGAGCAGACAGAGCTCCAGGGACATCACTACATTGTAGCAAAAAGGCAAATGCATCAAAAGCAAGAAAACTACTTTGGGACAGGCACGCTTGGCAAAGACAAAAATGCTAAATGGGCTGTTTGTTAGCAACACTAGACCTGTTGTTCCAGGTACCTACAACAGCGTTTTTGGGAAAACACCCTTCACGGCAGTACTATTAGTTCAGTTGCAGTGGCCATAAGAAATGATAGGAGTGTTCCTATAGATTACAGTGGTCACACTAGCACTTTTATCATTGCTGCTGTGGAATGGTGATGGTAGCATAGTGCCCCAAAAAATTAGTGTAGACAGAGCTTCAGAAACACTAGTACATGGTAGGAAAAATGCAAATGCATCAAAAGCAGTATCTTCCAAGAAAACTATTGTGGGACAAGCACGTTTGAGTGATGACATGTTGTTTTTAATCAAATGTGAAGACTGAACCAACTGTTTATTAAAAGTAGTCTGAGATCTTCAAACCAATAATAGAGTAAACCTGAATTAAAACACTACAAATGCAGCAAACATTATCAATTGCACACATACTTTTGAAACTTTTACCCTTAGGAGCCTAAGTCCCATTTTCAAAAGTGAAGTAGGTAGTTAAAAGTATATGCTCAGTGAAGGGGTCTTAGGCTCTTACATTAGTTCTGAAAATCTCTGATGTTCTTAGTTTTAATATGGAGCTTTAAATTGTTTTACCAGAAGATTAGATAGAAAAGAAAGGACGCGTGGGTGTTTTTTGGAAAGGAACCGTAACATACTTGGTTTCAGTTCTTTGCTTTCTCTTCATAGGTAGAACTGCCATTCAGTACAACTAAAATCAGGTTTGTGTTTTCTCCATATTACTGATAAAAAGGTCCTTTTCCTGTCAGGATTATGTCATCTTTGTTGATAAGTAGAGCTGGATGAAAAATCAATAACACAAGGTGCTAAAATATTTTAAAGTACTGCTAAGATTTCTAACCTTATCTAAGGATAGTCTATAAGCAAGGATCACAAACATGTTTGTGTGTTGTTGGGGTTTGTTTTGTTTTTTTTGGGGGGGTGTTGTTTTTTGCTCCAAACTTGGGAGGAAGGATAAAGATTGAATATGCAAAGGCACTTTTTTAACAAACAAACAAAAAAAATTGCCAAAAAAATACTCTGTTCTTCACTCGTGTTAGACCCTCACATTATATTTGGGCCATGTGTGGATCTACCATTAATGTCAGTGAGTGTGCGGGGAGGGAAATAATATAGAATATTCTGCCCTCCAGCTTTACTCTTCAGCTAAGAGAAGAATTGTGCCTTTAGTCTAGCTAATATTTTCCTTTAATGTTGATTGAGTTGATTAATGATGAATGAAGAACAATGCCCTGCCATTTGAGGCTTCCCAAATGAAAGCAAAGAGAATATGGGACATAAAAGTAACTAGGCCAGTGATGAAATGAAATAAAAATTATCATTACAGTAACACAAGCTGATCTGTAAATTGTTGAATCATTACAGCCGTGAAAACAAGGTTATGCAATGTTAGCATATTGTTCAGTGTAAGACCTAGCAAATCACTCGGGAATGCTGGAGTTTGGAGATAAATATCTGTCTTTTTGCATATTTTAGGGCAGGGGCAGGCAATTATTTCAGCTGGAGGGCTGCTTAATGAGTTTTGGTGAGCTATCAAGGACCACAAAGGTAGCCCCATCTCTTGACAGGCATCCCGCCCACAGTCATTATCTTGGGACCAGAAGTCTTGCCCCCTAACCCCTGACCTTTGCCACCAGAAGTCCCTCCCCTCGCCCCAGAAGTACTCCTTTTGGGAAGAGGATTTGCCATCTTGGAACTAGAAAAAAAGCAAATTATATACTAAAAATCAAACATTGACAATAACATATTTTAATTTTTTGTTTCAAAAAAATATTTTTGTCCTGATTTGTGTGCATTTGCATTGCGTATATAGAGGTGATTGCATAATACCTCAAAATGATGTCTTACTCTTATATATTGCGGGGAGTGTGGTGGGGTGTGTGGATGGGTATAGGGTTTGTTGGGGGCAGTGTGTGCGGATGTGGTGCGTGTGGGTGGGAATGGTGTTTGTAGGGTGTGTGGAGGGGGAGGGGGGCTGGGGTGTGTGTGGCTGCATGGGAGGTCTCTGTTGCATCCCCCTGAGCTGGTCAGCACTCACCCCCACCCCACAAAAGCCCAGAGCCTGCGCACCCTGTGGTGCCTCCCCACCACTGCCAACACCGCAGTCTCAGCCCTGCCCCATGCCTACTCCGGACTGACCCTGGCAGGAGTGGATCAGTTGGACCACCTGCGCACACAGACCGGACCCCAGCCTGCTGCGTGCCTGCTCTGCACTGCCTGCTGGTGGCGCGTCCTGCCACCCGATGAGCATGCAGCGGGGCTGGGATGGCTCCGTGGCTGGACTTCCTTTCCTGGGCAGCCCAGGCAGCGGCGGCTCCTTCCAGCTGCCGCTGCTGGTCCCAGCCCTGCAGTACTGGTGGGGATCTGCACGCATAGTTCCAACCTGGTCCATCCCGCACCTGCCTCAGATTCACCTGTGCTGAACAACAGTGACGGCTGGGTAGAAACTTGCTCAGTGTTGGGGAAAAGTGGCCCCTTCCCCTCGCCCCTGTTGGGCTCTTCCTGCTGCAGCCGCCCAGAGCTCATGCAGGGCTGCCCTGCGGCTGTTCTGCACTGTCACCGCTGTCCCGCTGTGATGGTGGTGGAGACACAGGGCAGCCTGGCATGGGCTCCGTGCGGCTGCAGCAGGAAGAGCCCGGCAGCGGCAAGGGGGAGGGGCTGCTTTTCCCCCATGGTGAGTAACAGTTTCTGCCTGGCTGCCACTGCTGCTCAGCTCAGACGAATCCGGAGTAGGCGCGGGGCAGAGCGGAGCTAAGCATACGGGTCCCCACTGGTACCATGGGGCTGGAGCCAGGTGTGGTGGCAGCCAGAAGGAGCCACCACTGCCTGGGCTGCTTAGAAAGGCATTCTCGCTGCAGAGCCACCCCAGCCCTGCTGGTGCACAGGGGGTGGCAGGATGCACCATGGCTGGATAGTGCCTGGGCCAGGTGAGACCAAGGGCCCCGCTGCAGGCCAGACAAAGGCCCTTGGGCCATATTTTGCCCACCCCTGTTTTAGGGGATTAGATGTGTCCTTAGATGTCAAATCTGTTTATTTGGTAAATTGGATTAATTTAATGAACAATTTAAAAAGGAGAGAAGATCACTTGAGAGCACTTTTTTCTTTACTGTGTAAAATGTAAAAAAAAACCCTAACCCAAAACAGTCCACTCATTTCTCTCTCAAATATGGAACTGAGTTCTGTATTCTGTCTTAATGCCATGATCAGCTGAAAGTGTGATCAACAGTAATCCCATGGTAGGTCTGTTTAGAACAAAACACAAATGTTTTAGAAAGAAGTAACATTAAATCAAGATGTTTCCCATGTTGTCTTAACACTCTCTAATGTACTTAGGCATTTTCAAGCACTTAGTTAATACTTGCAGCTAATTCCCTGGGGGTCAGATATGGCCAAGGGAAATGTGCTGTGGTTGCACTGCTGCAGTGCTTCTGGCTGCTGTCAGTTATTGATTTTATTGGATGCTTACAGTTGTCTGTATGCTTTAAAAAAACACTGTGCAAACTGACTCATTTAACATTGCAGTAACATTCCACAGTTGTCACAATGTGGAATGAATCTGTGTCTTGGGAATTTATGTTAAATTAGAAAAGAAAGAAAATCCCCAAATTTCACAATGGAATACATGGAGACAATATAGAAAAATAATGAAATACCCTATTGAGTGATATCTTTATTCTTAGCAAATATCCTTCTTTGTGAGCACTGTTACATGCATTTGAATTGCAGTTCATATTAAAATGGAGACTCTGATTACATGCAAAGACCTATGTTATGGTCCTGTAGTAAGCCATCAATCTCATAAAAGCAAGGGTAGTCCTCATAAAAGCTGTTTGTTTTAAGCCTATCATATTTAAATACTTAAGCGTTCCCTGTTCTTGGTTAGCAAGTGTTTAAGTGTGGAGACACATTTAAGCAGAGCAGACCCAAGTGAGGCGAGGGCGAATGCGAGCTGCTCTCTGTGGGCTCAGGGCTCTCAGCTCTGCTCCCTTTGCCCTGGGAGCCCCGTGCCGGCTGCATGCCCCCTGCCCGCCCAGCAGCGGAGGGGCACAACTTGCTGCCCCCACTGCTGCTAGGTGGGCAGGAGGTGCACAGCCAGTGCGGGGCTCCTGGGGCAAAGGCAGCAGAGCAGGGAGCCCCAAGCCCACAGTGAGCAACCTGCATTTGTCCTATGCACAAATCTGGGGGGTAGCATATTTCCCCCCCATGCATCCCCCGGGGTATGTACACGGTAGAGTTGTGCAAAGCTATGGTAGCAGATTAGATTTGGAGGAGATTTGCCCGATTCGGTGGCCAGATCTCTGAATCTGAATCAGGAGACCCATTAATCTCTCTGAGTCGAATCAGAAGCCTCCAAATCTATTTGGAGATTCAGCCATAGACTGTACGTGCAGGCACTAGGCAGTGCTGGCAAGAGCAGTTGAGGGAGTAGCTGGACGAGCCCCAGCTTGAGCCA
>NW_005842548.1:797695-800573 GCF_000455745.1 Alligator sinensis
GGAAATGAACAGGGGCTTCTCCAGTTCCTGGTTCGATTTCCCAGTTCGATCCCCCAGCTCGCTGATCGTTCCTTCCAGCCCCTGAGGCTTTTCCCAGGGCTGCCAGCACTGCCTGCCTCACCCTGGCAGCAGAGCAGGCAGATGAGCCACGTTTTTTTCTGGGACTGCTGGCTCAAGCTGGGGTTTGTTTGGCTGCTCCCACCGACACTGCCTGCCTGTATAGTCTATGGCCGAATAAGATTCGGTGCCATATATCTTTGGATTCATCTGAATCGAATTGGGAGAGTGATTCGAGTCACCAAATCGAATCACTGTCCTTCCAAATTTGCAGAATCTGAAACGAATACTTTCCACTTTGCACAGGCCTAGTGCGCAGTGGTTGGGAGCCACCCCCTCCCCACATCTCCTGGATGAGCTGCCCATGGCTCCATCCTGCCCCTCACCCCAGCCCTGAATCCCATGCACACCCTGGCTGGGCAGTGCCCCCAGACCCTGCCCCACTCCTTCCCTCACTGTGGGGTTCTCAATCTGTCCCACCACCACCACCCCCTGCCCCTTCCCTTCCCCATGCCCCTTCTCCTCCTTAGACGTACCTGCAGGGAGCTGCTCTCCACGGTGCTCAACTGTATTCCTGGCCACGTGCATGTGTGTGGCCACACACATGCACCCGGAGCCCCCTCTGTCTTACTCTCAGCAGCCCCAAGCAGGGCCCCTTGCAGGCTAGAAATGCTGCCTGCCTGCCAAGGGAACCCAGGCATCTGGGAGCCCTGTCCCCATGGGGAAGAGGGAACCCCGGTGTCCTGGGCTCTGGCCAGAAGGCATAATTATCAGTAAACATTTCAACTACAATGGCCCAAAAAAGCTGGTAGTTGATAATGTCATTTCCTCTTTTACCAGGGTCAGTTCAATAGACAACTGATATATCGGTCTAGTTTCCTCTTACGTAAAAATAAAATTTGGTGAAATTCTGTGATTTATCAAAATGGGTACTGGTGCCACTGAATGGTCAGAAATGGTTGAATAAATGTGTATTGAATGTTGAGAAAGTATAAAGCTGCTAGCCAGTATAAGTACATCACCCTTTGGGGAGCATATCTTCCAGGAATGTACGTGTCTTGCAGAAAGGCATCCCTCTTACAGGGCACTGAGCAATAATTCTCCTTTTTTGGTGAAAAAATCTGCAGCTATCACTCCTGATCTTCACTTGGCACTATCCACTCCCATTCCTTCATCTGTTGTATTTGACTGCCATAGGCCTGTCCCTCAAGTCAAATCCGTATGGCAGAGTCAAATCATTTCACTGAAACCATTGATACGAACCAACTGTACAGTTGGGATAGAGTAGGATGACAACCATGTCTGTTCCAGCCATATGGTTGGTCCAGTAAAAGTACCCACAAGAATTCTTGCCTCTCATTTTGAATGACCTTTTAAAATCTGTTCCACATCAGAGATTTTTAAAAATATAAATCATATATACCACAAAACTTGACATATCAGATGTCCGGTATTTGGAATCTTACTGTGCTGAGTGATGTGATTCATCAGGCTTACAGCTGCCCTATCAAATGGCATTAGTTAAGAGCTGATCTTAAACAAATATATAGGACATATAGGAGCTGACTGTCTTCAAGAGCAAGAAGATGCAGGGGTATAACATTGTATGCAAGATGGTCTGAACAAGTAGAATATGTCTTGTTAGTTCTCTCTTTCCATTGGTATTATTTTTCCATTGCCTGATTTCTAGAAATGTTCGAGCTTTTGCCAGTACATATCCTTGTCTCTGTCTCCTTAATTACACTTGATCTTATTTTACTTTTTTTTTTTTTTTTTGGTATGTTCGTGTTTAACGTTTCATACATAGTGCAGTTCTAAATTTCTGGATACCTTTAGTTTTTCTAGTGTGTGGGGGAGAGGGGAATCTCTGCCTACTCCTTTAATTGACACTGTGAACATGAGTATCTCTGCTCCTTCAGATCAGATCAGTCTTTTAAAGCTGATTAATATAGTGGGATGATGGCAGCAGTGTGTGGCATTTCAATTTGTTATTCACTCATGTTAAAGAGCGTTTATCTCAAATTTATAACATTGTTACAGTAATTGAGGTTAATTAAGCCACAAACAATATGAGCAGGAGCAATTGGGCCATTTTTAAGCAATCTGAAATGTCATTTGACAATAGAATTAATTTGCAAACTTTGAAGTAATGGCAACAATCTCTGCACTCAAAGCCTAACGTCATGGGGGCAGACTGTTACTATCATCTTGATCTTTCGGAAGCAATGTGTTTTAATAACACAGTTGTCTTGCACCTGCTTGTTTAGCTGTGCATAGTTATATAGCCTAACATGCTGAAATGTTTAGTGTAAACATCTTGGCATCTTGTACAACCCTGTTTCACTCATGACTGTTGCAGATTAGTTTTTGGAACAAAATGCTGGGCTTTGACACATTTGCTCGCAATACCTTATTTAATTTTCTCTGTTTCAGTGACAGGAACACAGGCTAAAGATCTTACATCTGCTGGCCACACATATGAGCAGGGAGAATCACTTATAAATCTCTCAATGCTTAGCTTTCTTAACTATTTATCAGCTAAATTACAGAAGATCATCTGCTGCTCCGGTCTCATGATTCCTTTCTGTCTTTTTATCTAGGTTGTTCCCTAGGTCATTGCGTGCAAAGAACAAGATCTGACTACAGAGCTTCTATTCCTCCAGTTAAACTAGGCCCTTTTATAGTATGCTTTCTATTTCTTATAACAAGCTGCATCAGCCCAACTACAAAATCTTCTTGCCTATCACTTATCCTAGTGACTGATAATAAAAATGTTTATGATATCTGCTCATCCATCCCAAAACATTACAAGCTGGAGGGA
>NW_005842548.1:800604-842605 GCF_000455745.1 Alligator sinensis
ATGGGGAGAACTTTGCAATGCTGAATGACAGTGAACTTAAGTTACTAGGCACTCATCATGATACTCCAAATTACATGACACGACATGAAGATATGGCTGTACAAGAGACAGTTAGATGGTCCTGTGAAAGATACAGGGGAGAAGGAAACAACAGGTGGAGAAGAGAGGCTAGAGACATGTAAGATGTCATGAGAAAAAACTTGAAACAGAATGAGAACACAGTAACAAGGCTTTGGAGTATGGAGCAAATTACAAAAAATACATAGTGAGACAGTTGTGAAGGGGGGGAAATGCATTTTTGATACTTTAGGATTTATGTATAATGCCTAAAAATGAGGGAACTAGGAGGGGGTTTTCTTTTCTTTTTTTTTTTTTTTTACTGTTAGACATTTTGGATCATCAGCAATTGAAGAACCAGTGAAATGGTGACCAGAGCAAGTGTTGCAACTGAACAACTGACTATTTTTAGTCAGATTAATTTTAAACTTGACTAAAACAATATTTTGTTGAGTTAGAGAAGCTCTTTAAAAAGTCTGTCATGTTGGATAAAGTGTTAGCACTCTTGCTCCATAAATTGAATATTAAGAGCTATCTATCTTTGTGATTTCCTCAGAGGTTGCAGAGCAAAGCCAGGAAGAAAGAGCAGATGTAATGTCTCTGACATTTCAGAATTTCTGAGAGAGAAAGCAAACAGGAAACCACTTCAGGTTTCTCTCTAGATGGTACAGAACCCAATCAAATGAAAAAATTCTTCCCAGGTCACCTTAATAGGTGAGCTTCCACTGAAAGCAGTTGGTTGTGTAGTGTGTTTGCTGCTTTTTGATATATCAATAAGGCCTAAGGAGATGTGTGGGGCATAATTTTAACTTAGTAATAAGAAGTGCAAGTCTACTCTTTTGTGGTTTTACTGGAGGATTTGTATCATGCCTGTAGGGACATACTGTGTATGAACTTTCTTTCCCTTGTATGAGGAGCAAGTTAACAAAACCAAAGGCTGTTTTAAGCAGTCCAGATAATAATAACTTCTAATGTTTTTCTGACCTAGTCTGTTTGTCTTAATCTTGCCCATTTTCCAATTGCCTATACTGGTTGCCAGGAAAAGTAACAGTTAACATATAAACATAAGCAGAAAATATAAGCTTGGGAGTAAGGGCAAGGGCAAGCCTCTGTCACATAACATACAGGTGCAAAAGATGTACAACCCTTTTTTTTTCTCTGCCCACCTGTCTTGCTTACATTTTGCTCTATGTCATACATTTTCAAGAAAAGCATGAGCAAAACCGACCAAATAGGTATTTGTGTTGAAACATCAACTTTTGCAGTTCCTGATTTCTTGTATGTGATTATTCAGTTGTGCAGCTGTTAAAATATTGTCTAGAAATCCAAAAATTTTAATTTATTTTTTTAAACTGATGCAGCAGTGAAAAGATGTAAAGAGACTTTTATGAGTCCTCAAGGCCTGTTGGAAGTGTCTTGATATTTTAAAAAGAGACAGGTAAAATACTTGTTTTTAGTGATTCAGATGCCTTAAAAATGCTAAAGCTATAAATAGGCTGTTCACACAAGACTTGAAATGGATACCTAGCAACTGACAGGAGCAATTCTAGACTATCAATGCTTTACGTATGTTTTCACGGATAATATACTCTGGGAATTCAAATTTTTTGTAATTTGACTTCTGGCAAATGTCAGACACACTTCCCTTTCCTGCAAAGCCTACTCCTTTACTTAAAGAACTGTTTTCTCTCAGCATCCTTTTTTGCCTAGACGTCTTCCTGTCCTCAAATCTGTTTTTAATCTATCTACAAGCTAATTTATTTTGGGTTCCTTGTTTGTTGTTCTAGCACATGCTTCACTAAATGTAAATGACATTCTTAGGTGACAACGATTACTCTGAGATCCCCTTAAATCAGTGGTTCTCAACCTTTTTAGACTCAAGACATCCCTGAATAGACTTGAGGCACCCCATAGCAAATACCCACTCTTAGTTTTTACTCTTATTTTTTGTAATTAAAAAATGAAAGAGTTTTTCTTTTGTAAAGAATTCAGAAAGACTACAACTATGGTTTCTATTTGAAATCTGCATTTATCTTATGAATTATGCACGTAAGCCTAACAGTGCTAATGTGTGGCATCCCACAGTATCTCTCAATTCTTTGAGATTCCCCAAAAATCTCAAGGCACCCCAGTTCTGGAGTATACTTCCCCTCCCAAAAAAAATTATCAAAATCCCTTAGTTTGACTAGGATATGATGTAGACTTCATCTCAAGTGAAGTATATTTTTTAGTGCAACATTGGGCTGTTTATAAAATTGAGTCTTTAACCGGAAGCAAGATGAATTAAAAATAGAATGTTGTACTATATTGCTCTGTTGGGAGTTGGACAACTAACTGCTAATAGTGTCTTAGGCCCTAAACCCACATAAAGTGCCATGCAGTTACTGTTGTATACTTATTCACATGGATACACTATTTGGTAATACTGTTGAAACTTTCAGATTTCTCAAATTATTTTTTCCATGTTAGCCTAAAATGTCAGCTACAGCTGTTGCATTTTAAAACAGTAATTTGTACAGAGAGCTCTTGTGGGTTTAATGCTCCAACAAATCATGTAATATCTTTGGAAATGTTCAAAATGAGCATTTTAAAAAGTTGCTAAAGGAATAACACTTTCCTGTTTGCTTTTTCAATTCTTCCCCTACTTATGAACAGTTAGTCGCTTTTGTGCGTCAGAGCACTGCTCCTGGTAACTTATCCTACTGGAGTTGGCTGCCACATCATAGTTGTCTGGGTGTTATGTATTAATATTACATTATTTCTAGCAACTCCTATCTGAACCAAAATGTCTGTTGTTACTGATTTCATTCCTCCCACCACACATCGCTGTGCACTAAATCAGTGTTTGAATTAGTGTTCTGGAGTCCAGCAAGTTCTCTGTACCGTTCAAATTTGTTGCAATTCAATTTTTGACATTCTAGCAGATGATAATATAGTTCAATTTATTCGTCTCTAAAAACACATACTCAGTTACTTTCCTATTCTCCTTTGAACCTGATAAAGAAACAGTGAATTAATTTTTGATAAATGGAGACTTACTAATTAGATAAATAATAGTACTAGGTTAATGGCTAGCTCTTACTTAATTTAAATATTATGTAGTAAAACAACTATCTCTCTACGATATTCACTGAAGGTTGCAATCCAAGCTACAGGCTGAAGAACTCCTTTTAATAAAAAAAAAAAAAATGCTCTGCATCTACCATTATTAAATATTCTGACTGCCTTATGCAGCCTGTAAAATTGTAGAATGAATAGCTGTGTTCCCACTTTCTTGGTAGGGTTTTTTTGGAGGTATTTTTCTCTTGTAGTCACAAGTTTTTTCTTCCTAGGGCGCCAATGCCTCTGCTTTGGAGAAAGAGATTGGTCCGGAACAGTTTCCTGTGAATGAACATTATTTTGGCTTGGTCAATGTGAGTGACTTCTTACTTTTTTGTGTGCTGTTTTCTGTTTTGGTCCTTCAGAAAATGACTGGAATTTCTTTGAGAACCTTATCTGTGGGTAGGTCTGGCACAAAGTGAGAATCTGCTTAAACACATCTGCTTGCAACATTTTATATTTTCATTATTAAAAATAATATTTATTTTACATTCTTATTTTGCTGTACTTATGAGTAAAAAGTCTAAGAGAAGGACTCAGACTTGAGCATGTTTTAAATATAGGATCATAGTAATCAGAACTGGAAAAGGTCCATTAAATGATGTATGTAATATGATTTAAGATCTATCTTGGATATTAAAAATTGCCTAACTTATGATATAGCCACTAAATTAAGAATTCTGAAACAAATGCAACATTATAATAATCCTGTTGTTTAGGACAGAGGTTGGCGACACACAGCTCACAGGCTGGATCCAGCCCAAGAGCCACTGGATCTGGCCAACAGAGCCTTCTGGCTCTGCCCAGGCTGGGGCTGCACTGCTGCCATTTCTCCCCACCCCCTAATCCCTGGCTGCAGCATGGGTGCAGCTTCCAGCCAGTGGGAAACTGAGCTGGGGCTGGCTGTGCCTGGGCTGCAGCAGGGGTGGAGGGAAGGGTAGCAGCAGTGTAGACAACTGCCTGGCCTGGGTGCATCTTCTCACTGGCTGGAAGCTGCAATCACTCCTCAGCCAAGGAACAGTGAGGCTGGGAAAAGCAGTGATGGCACCGGCACAACTCCCAGCTGCCTGGCTGTGATGTGGGTGCAGGCAAACCCTACTTGCTGCTGACACGCCAGCAAAGCCACCTGATCTGTGCTGGACTGCATCCTGGTTGCTCCAGTCTGTGGCTTGAAAGGTTGCCAGCCCCTAGTTTAGGACATCAGACTAGTGCTTTCAGATTGAGAAAGCAAGTATTGTACCTGATCTGTAGCATCTTTTTATTAATGACAGGATGTAGGAAATGAAAACACATATAATGATCACTAGGTGTAATTCATTTTGAAGGAAAAAGTCCCCCTTCTGCCACTAATGGGTATTTCACATCAAAACTGAAGAACAAACTGAAAGTATTTTTGAATACAGTTAATGGATCTATTAAAATATAGTTTGTATAGGGCTACATGTCTACAACCAAGTTTGATTTAATTGATTTTCATTTTGTCTCTAGAAGATCATGTTCTCAGAGATTAACAATCTAAACACTCTGACTCATCTTCCTTACGTGTCATATTAACTGCTGTCCCAAGCCTGTTGAGATTTGTCTCATAATGGGAAAAATGGAAGACATGTTCAATTGCAACATAAATAGCAAAACTATGGATAGTTTGAAGAAAAAATAGCATTCTAAAAATAACAACAAAAATAATGTTTTGCCGTCCACACACACTGTTCACAAGGACACAGATGGCCAATATTACTGTACTTAATTTCCTGTGATGAATTCTTTGGGCACTCACTTTTCCATCCAACTCCATTGCCAATTCCCTAATTTTCTTCCTCCCAGGTTATTCCCAGGCGTCACAGTATACTTTGAAATCAGCTGGATCATACAAAGAGATACAGATCAGTTTTAGCCCACTTTCTGAAACATAACATTTTCAAATTTAAAGACTTTTGTCTTGAAAATGCAGCCTATGAGAACCCTTTGATGGGACATGTAAAAGTACTTTAAACTGAATTAAATTTCAAGAAAGTGAGAGCTAAATATCTTTACAAATCTTGTTTCAGTAAAAGAGTTGTGTGGGGTTTTTTGGGGGGATGTTGTTTCTTTTATTTTTTTTTTTAATAGTTAAAAAAATTTCAAGCTATTTACTAGCCTGAGTTCTCCAGTCACATTTGCCTACATTTTAAAAAAAATCTCTCTGCTGTCACTTTGTAAAAACATTTTTCTACAGTGAAAGAAGAAACATTGAAATTCAGATGCAAAGTGCTGGTAGCTGTCAACCTGGCCAAACAGCAGAAACCCATCTAATTTATAATATATAAATGTTGGTTTTGGAGAGTGCTGGTCTATAATACAGATAGGTACAAAGTCAGTAGCTGCGGGTCTTGGACCCTTGGATGATATTCTGGCCCTGCTGAAGTCAGTAGGAGTTCTGTGGAGCCAAGATTTCATTCTTGGTTTGGTTTTACTTTTGTCCTTGAGGCTCCAATATAATATTTGAGGTATGTACCTCTTGCATTAATGAAGTATCCAGCATGCTTTTGGATGCAATATCATTAAACTACAAACAAAAGGCAGATAAGTGATTGGAGGAAAAATATCTCATATGTTAATATCCAATAATCATCTAAGTAGTTGCTAGTAATAGAGCATATTTTTAAAAGCAGGAACGTGTAGGTTTTTTTCTTTTTTGGTTTTAAGTTGACTGTTTCACCATATTTCTTAGGAGACTATTACAATTACACAGCCTTTTACATCCTGCTCATACAAAGCTTTTTTGTTAGTTTGTCTTATTCATGCTTTTGGCTTTGGATCTCTCAGTTCAACTTATTCATTCTGTCCTGGATATTTATATCCTTTAAATGTTTGAAGACCTGTATAAGGTGTTTTTGTGTTTCTCTCCTAACTACACTGCATATTTTTACTTTTTCCCCAGTCCCCTATCATTCTTGTTTCTCTTCTTTGAATAAATTCTCTTCCTTTCACCTTCATGCCTTGGAAATTTGCACCAAATTGAGGCAGTATGCTCATACTAGTGGTGTGCACAGGGTCTATTTATTCCATTCTCTTGTGATTCCTGTGGGTGAACAGTCCAAAAATCCAAGTTGCCTGTTTGCTTTCTTGTTGTAGCACAAACTTTAGTACCTAGTATCATGTCTACATTCAGCAAAGCTCATTTCTAGGTTTCCACTTTCCATTAAATGAATGTGAGTTTTCTTTTCTTCTGAAAGTATTACTTACCTGCTCTTCTCAGAGGAGTCTGGTTTTTTTTTTTTTTTCTCCTCTGCCAGTGTTTTTAATTATTCCAGGTCCTATTTCTCTGTTCTCACTGGTGCTGGCAACTCTTACCAATTGTCTATCTTCCACAAATTATGCTAATGTGATGCTTTTTCAGTCATGTGTATCATGTGTATCAGCCTGACTTGCACGTTTGTTTTGGTCATATAAATAGCAGTTCTAACCATCGTTTCCTTTTTCTTATATTTGCATAAGCTTCAGTTTGTATAAAGTATATACGGCTGTAACCTTTTGAGCTGTATGAATTAAACTCTGATTTTGTATTTGCCCGCTCAGCGAGTTGGCTATCAGTGTTCAATCACCCTGCTATAGTAATTATATAAAATTCTGGTGAGCACTGGTAGCCATGTTCTCAGAGTACCACTTAATGTTATTATCAGCATTCTACACTCGGATCACCTGTATGTTAATTTTGTTTGTTTAAAATATTTCCCTCAGAATGCTCTTGAGATGCAGCATCTCATTACAGAAGGATCCTGGGGAATGGGAAACCTGGAATCACTGCTGGCTCCTTTGCAGTAGCAGTATTGCACAATCTAGCCATTGTAAAATAAATGGCATGTGCTACCATAAACAGAAGAATCCAAACCAACAAAAACAGGCTATTTCATGTAGCTGTATAAAAGCATCCAATTTTCATGGGTTAAACATTTCTCCTTGTTAGGCAATCTGGGATCCTTTGCATCTAAGACATTGCTTACCATCATTACTGTCCTTTTTTCTGTAATGACACGGCCTTCAGATAAGGCAAATGTAGATAAGCAAATGTAAACCAGCTGCTCTCTAGATAGTTCCACATAATACTTCTGCCAGTGTTTCACTGTAAAAGGATGCATGTACTGTGATATATTGTACAATAGTATTAAAAGGGGTTTTGGTGTCCAATGAAGGCAAGACAAGGCTTTCTGAGTAAATCCAATATCTTTTATTAGATCAACTCAAATAATTGGAAAACATCTTCTTAGCAAGTTTTCGGGCACAAACACCTTTCTTCAGGCTGCGGAAGCATCTGCAGATGGTCTGTGCTCTTCCTGCTAAGAAGAATTTTTCTAACAATTTGAGTTGCTCTAATAAGGTTCTTTGTGTAAATCTTTTGTCTGCCTATGTCTTTAGACCAACACGGCTACAACCTACACCCCTGAAACAATGAAGGCAAATTATTTCACAGTTTTATCTTTGAACATTTCTTATTTTAGTATAGCTGATATGAAGAAACATGGTGATGCTTTCAGTTCCCATCTTGTCATTTTGTTTGTTTGGCTTGTGTACCCTCCAAGAACTCTGTGGCCCCTTTTTGTGTAGACCACAGCAGCCTCTGCCCTGCCTAGGACAAATACCTATATCCCATGCTGTCCCTTGCCAGTTTTACCTGCCTGGGCTAAGTTTGGAAACAGCCATAACTTGGGCCAGATATTAGGATTTTTTCAAGAAACTAACTGTATTACAATTCATTCAGTTCACCAAATGAATTAATTTTACTACCACCTACACTACACAAGAAAACCCCTGCAGATAATAAAAATGGTAACAGTAGTATCCATCCTCCACAGCTTTGAGAAAGGTATTACTGGTATGTCCTACCTTAGCTCTCATAATGGAGAAGGATTACTTTTTAATTTTCCCAGCCTGCTGGAAACTGTGACCATAATTTGAAACTAGCAGTGATTTTTCTTTTGTCTGCCCACACCAAGCCACCATCCTGGGGCTTCTTTTCCAAAACTTTTTTCTTTTTTTTTTTTTTTTTGAGTGGGTGGCTGCGGAATGAGGGGATGCAGGGGGAGGAGGGGAGAAGCCTTTTGAGGTATATTGAATTAGGACCCAAAATGTTGCTTTATAAAAATCTTGGTCTGTGAATCTTTGCCTGTTCATTTGATTCTCAGTGGGTGTCCATCCACTGTTCTTTTCTTTCTCTCTCTGATTTGGTTTGGTTTGGTTTGGTTTTTTACTGTTGGGTAGACTATTAATAGCATCATTGGCATTCCCCACTCAAACTTGAAGATACCCGCTGATACTAGTAGTATTTTTTTTAAAGCAACATAAAAAACTCTAGCTTTTAATTAACAGCCGCCAGATAAGCTTTTGGGGTAGAGAGGGGGATGTTTTGTTGTTTGTTTTGTTTTTTAATTGAGAGCTGCCCACAAGAGCATCGCCCATAAAAATAAGCCTCCTCTTCTCACGTTAATATTTATGTATTTAATTGGTGGAAAAAATCAATAGTCTTATGCTTTACTATCAATACCAATATTGTGCTTCTAAATTGATCATTGCTCAGAATGCCAAATTTCATAAATACAGTTAGTATTACAAATGGCACTATGAAGCTAAAAATTGTATGCAGAAAATATTTTTGTAAATACCAGATACAATCGATATAATATGTTAAATATCTGAAATCAGTTTCTCACTTGCTTCTAATAATTTATGCTCTTTTGTTTCTTTCACTTTTCTGTCTTTGGACAGAGAAATTGTCACTTTTTCTTGAGGTTTCTCACACTGTTGTGTTAGGTTTCCAGTATTTAAGGTGTAATATCTTGATTAAAAAGTCAATTTTTAGTTTTATAAATGTTTCTTTACCTATTAGTCTTTGTAACACCTCCTGTCTTTGCAGTAGCAATCTTAATGTTCTCTTGTTACTTTGTAACAGACATAATGTGAAAATGCGTGTTTGTTTCTTTCTTGGTTTGTTTTAATCAGTTTGGCAATACCTGCTACTGCAACTCAGTCCTACAGGCACTTTATTTTTGTCGTCCGTTTCGGGAAAAAGTTTTGGCATACAAGGTCCAGCCCCGGAAGAAGGAAAGCCTACTTACGTGCCTCTCCGATCTCTTCAATAGCATTGCCACGCAAAAGAAGAAGGTGGGGGTCATCCCTCCCAAGAAATTTATTTCTCGATTGAGGAAAGAAAATGGTAAATGAATAAATGAAGTACTTGCAAAATTCCATATTGGATATTTAAACTGCACATTGATATGTGACAATAACTTTCTTTTCAAGTGTATCTACATTGACTGACTTTTACAAGCTTTAGCAACCAGATATTGAAAGGTTCTGGTCCCAATTTGTGATTCAAGTTTTCCCCACTTTTGTGGTATAAAGAAGGACCTGATGTCCTTGTAGGTGGGTTTTCCTGTTGCATCCATTTTAGTACAGGTCAAACACATGGTAGAATATATGCCAAGAACTCACAGTACTCTGTGTCCAGACTTCCTCCTCTTCTTCTCTGCCCCAAAGTAGTTACCCAGGGTAACTTTTTGCATTTTTGGCAGTCAGCACCCATTAAATTGGAGAGCTGAATTAAGTTTTATAAACTTGCCTTTCTTGAAAAGCTAAGAATTAGGAGGAGTAATCTAGAGTACATAAACATCACTGTTAGAGTGGTATCATGCATGTTTTTTTATAGCAACTTCAGTCGTATATCCCAAAATGATCTGAACAGTTCAATAATAGCTGTGGCTTAGAAAAATTCTTGATTATAGATGAGAGTAGTACCCATGCAGTGATTCCCATGAGCAGTTTAACATGGCATTGTTAGTTTTAGCATATTATGCTCTTTCATTCTCCCAAACCTCTTCTTTCCAGAGTTGTTTGATAATTATATGCAGCAAGATGCACATGAATTCCTAAACTACCTACTAAACACTATTGCTGACTTGCTTCAAGAAGAGAAAAAGCAAGAGAAACAGAATGGCAAACTCCAGAATGGCAGCATTGAGAGTGAAGAAGGGGACAAGACTGATCTCACGTGGGTCCATGAAATCTTCCAAGGAACACTAACTAACGAAACCAGATGTCTTAACTGTGAAGCTGTACGTTTAAAAACCAAACTGAAAAAACCCTTTTTTATTTGATTTTCAAAGGTCTTCGACCCTTTTCCCCTAACTCTAAGCACAGTTTTTCATTTATGAAGGTAGATGAAATAGAACAATGTGTGTTCTAATTAAAAAATAGAACCTAACGTATTTTATGACTGTATCAGCTGTCCATTGAAACTAATACTCGTTAAGGTATGTTTCATCCATCATCCCCTTCCTGCTTTCCCCACAGCAATCTGTGCCTGGCTGATATGAGCAGTTTTTTTGTCTTCACATAATTTTTTGGCAAAGTGATGGATAGTGTACGTTGTTTTTATATGAGAGTAACTCACCATTATTTTACCTGTTGCAATAGCTGAATATAATAGTATCTTAAGTTAAAAGGATGAATTTCTGGGTGTTGATCAGTACTCATTTGAAAACAAAAAACATGCCAGAAAGACTAAAACTAAAAGAACCAAATGACCTTTAGGCCAAAAATTTTGTAGTTAGCCACATAGTAATGAAATCCTAGCAGAGGAGAGAAAAGAGAAATGATAAAAATGTCTGGCACTAATGCCTTCAAGTAGCTCTCAATGTTAAAAGTGTTTCTGAGTTTAAAATTATGGCTATATTCTTAACCGAGACTTTGTACAAATTCCATTATGGGGTTATTGCAGACTTTGAGCCGAATTGTAATTAATGCACAGATCAGAAGATGGTTTTCCCTACTGCCAGTATTTCTAACTGTCTCATGAGCTGAATGAAAATCCATCTTTCTTTCTGCTTTTATACCGTCCCCATATTGGAGAAATATAGCAGATAATTTCACCAACCTGCAAAATAGGTTGGAATCCATTTTAAGTCTGCAAGAGAATTCACTGGTAAAAAAAAATTACCAGTGAAGTAAGCAGAAGTGTTTAAGGCAATGTCTGTTCCCCTTCTGGGCCAAATCCGGGACCACTGGATAGATATTATAGCTAACTGAGTGTGGCCCTGAGCACACACCAAAGATGCCTGAGTTGGAGCACAGCCCCTGGGGTATGCAGTCTGGAGTGCACCAAGCCAGTTACACTGCCTAATTTTCAAGTTCTGGTACACATCGGGTAGGTTCCTGTGGGCAGGTGCCATACACATCAGGTGGCAGTCCCAGGCTTGTACACAAGCCCCTGAGGGTACAAGGTAGATGGAAATTTTGTGCAGGGAGGAAGCAACCTTATGTAGTCTTTTTGGGGACTGTTCTGATTCAGGCTGTATCTGTATTTCTAGAATTGTTAAAAAAAGAGCCCCTGAGTGCATTCATCAAACTATGAGATGTTCTCATTTCTCTCAGGACCTGTGCCTTTTCAGGTGTGTTTAAACCATTCTAAATCTGCCAGATTACAAGCTGCTATGATTTATTTCTCCTTATTTTTTCAAGGTTAGTAGCAAAGATGAGGACTTTCTGGACCTTTCGGTTGATGTGGAACAAAATACATCAATTACTCACTGCCTAAGGTAAATGAAAGAGAGACTCTGTGGGTATATGGAAAGGACACCAATGCACACATTCAGAGCAGAATGTCTGGTTTAACTATCAAACTGGGCAACAGTTAATGTCCACAGCTTACTGTGAAATATTTCTGCTCACAATCCTGTTGTGTGTCTTTTCGTTAACGCTGTAAGGAAGTATCCATTTAGTCAGATCTAATAAAGCTGCTGATTTCTTAGTATTCTTGGGTACATCAACACTTGCACTTTACTGCGGAGTAGACTAATTAGCTGCACAGGAAAACGTCACTGTCTACACACACACCAGTATTAGGGCGCAGTACACTAATTAACTCCACAGTCGGAGACAGTACTCTCTTATGGCAGAGTAATTAACTGTGCTGAAAGACTTGTAGACGATGACTGGGCAGGGGTCAGACTCCTGGCTGCTGCCTAGCCACACAGCTCCACAGGTTATGCACCCTCGTGCTGCAGTCAGCCCCAACACCACCATCTGGAGCCTGGGACTGACTTCCTGTATCCCCCCAACCCCCCACCAACCTGGGCCTGCCCCATCCAGCCTCAAATTGCTGCCATCCCAGGCACACAAGTAGGTGCTGTGCTTGGGAACAATCTGCTCTGGCTCAAGCAGCTCCTCAGTTTATTGCTTCACCTTAATTCCATGTGTAGATGCACCCAGAGTGTGTTTCGTAGTGGGAACTCAGAATAGGATGTATCTTTCTGATAGGGATTTGAAGGGCTACTTGATTGTATAAGTTTTAGCAAAGTTAACTCCATGTATTCAGAATATTTTTCCCCTTCATTTTGCTGAAATGCTTTTGATCTTTGCCAGGAGAGGGTTGAGTTTCTTGGGTTAGGTGTTGTTAGAATTCACTGCTCTAGAATTCACTCTTTTTGGGGGGTTGTCTGGCAATGCCTGTGCTTATCAAATGTAAGGATGCTTTGCAAGATGCACATTGAACCTAGGTTTTTAATACCAGGTATGGGTTGTAATGATGACTGAAGGTTGGGGAGTGGTTTGATCATGTGGCCAAATGATAGCTAATGATCATGGGTTTTAATTTTTGTACCAGCACCTGAATAGAAATGTGAAATAGATAATGTTACAAACAGTCATGGTCAGATACCAGCCAGTTTATGTATGGAAAGAAGCCACATTCAAGAAAGAAACAGATACCACAGGGGGACAGATAAAAGTAAAAGTAGTGGCTTGGAGATGCCCTAGTTTGAAAGAGGGGACTTTTCATCATTTCTCGTACAGGTTTCTTTTGCCTGATGTTAGTAGGGTAGTAGCTGATAACCAGATGGAGATGACTGAGTTTTCCTGGGTTTTCTGAGTTTGACTGAGTTTTCTAGTTCAGTGTTTTTTTGCATTTAATTTCCA
Organism: Alligator sinensis; assembly: GCF_000455745.1. Classification (NCBI taxonomy): domain Eukaryota; kingdom Metazoa; phylum Chordata; order Crocodylia; family Alligatoridae; genus Alligator; species Alligator sinensis. Next base: position 813,709 of record NW_005842548.1, read on the forward strand.
CAGGGGGTTCAGTAATACTGAGACTCTATGCAGTGAATACAAATACTACTGTGAGCAGTGTCGCAGTAAACAGGAAGCACAGAAAAGGTAAGGTTAGGTTACCCTGGAACATGATGATGCTTTCTTGGTGCCGGCAGGCACCTGCATAACTATACATTGTTAATCTAGTAGTGTTTCTTAACATGTTCTGATTGAGGGTGTTGTGCTTTCTTTTCTCTCTCATAATCAAAGGAGAAATCAGTAGGTCAGTTTCACATTTCTCCTCTGTCTTACCCAGCATACTATTGTAAATCCATCTTTTACACTTAGTTAATAGCAGTTTGGACACAAGGGCAGAGGTTTATTCCCTTTCACTTCCGTGATGTTGATGTAGATTGTGTCTAGCACTGGCAACCCTCTGTCTTACATCCAAATGTCAGTTGTATTATAAATCTTTCCCACTCTTCCTAGAGTTACATTTTTTTGTGGCAGCAACCTTTCTGCCTTCTAGCTAGATTATTTTTGGGGGGAAAAAAATTCAAGGGCTGCCTTGTAACATGTTTTCTTTTGTTTTTTATGGTCCAGAATGAGAGTGAAAAAGTTGCCCATGATTCTAGCTCTGCACTTAAAGAGGTTCAAATACATGGACCAGCTGCATCGATATACCAAACTCTCCTACCGTGTAGTCTTTCCCTTAGAGCTTCGGCTTTTTAACACTTCAGGCGATGCTACAAACCCAGACAGAATGTACGACCTTGTGGCTGTAGTTGTTCACTGTGGCAGGTATGTCTCATGCTTTTAGAAATTTAGGTGAATTTCCATGAGAATTGCACTGAATTGGTCTTTCATGTTCTACTCTGTGCCACTGCAAGAGCAGTCTTAGTAACTCAGCTAATCTGTTGAAAGGATAAAAAGTGGTTCAATAGTTTTAAGTCTAACACTTTTTGGAAATTCTTTTATACTACTTATGCGTTTTTATAGTCTCATGCTTGCTGGGCTTTTTATTTATTTATTTTTATTCAGCTTAAAATATGCTAAAATTTCATTCACGCAGGCCTTGTCCCAGCAAAACAGGAGAGGAATCAAAAACTACAAGTGAGCAAAATAACATAAAAGGAACTCTTTAAAAACTGTTACTAAAGTGGAATTTGTACATCCCATCTTGGTACTTGATAAAATTTTCTTTAAAAAAAAATGGTGCCACCAAGTGGCTAAATTACATACTTCTGATTTTATTTTTTTTTAAACAGCTACATAATTTTGACCTCACCGGTTTGAAACTGATTTAAAACCATTGCAAGTAGTAGTTTGTTTTTTTAAAACAGTACACATAGGGAAAAGCACTTAAAACATTGGTTTGTCAGGAAAAGTCTTACACTTTTAAGAGAAGCCAGAAAAAAGTGTTTAAAACTGAAATACCTCTTGAAAGGTAAATCTTAAAATAACTAGAAGCCTGGTGCAGTGTCTTTATAGAATATCAGAAATATTTGAAAAGCATCAGTTAGGAAAGCAGAGGATCAACAAAATCAATACACTGGTGTTGAAAGTATTAATGATAAATCTGTGCTATACCTAATTCTAACCTGGATGATATTGTGAAACCACTCGGCTGCGGTCACATTATTGCAGCGGCAGTTTGCTCAGATCCCAACCTTGCAGGTTTTTAATGTGGAAGCTAAACCTCTAAGATTATACTTGTGTTCATTGTAATAACCTTCAACCATGGCACACAAAAATGGTTATAGGGAGGATTTTTGTTTTACCAAATGACTCAGGAGTTTTGCAAAGCTGCTGTCTTGTAAACCTGGGGCTTTTTCAATGAATCAGCAGTTTTTGCTATTTTTAACACTTATCAGGCTGGCACTTACCAATTTATTTTCTGATAGTTTTAGATTTTTCAATACATCTGTTAAAATACTTTTATGGTTTCACTCGTTCATTTACTTAGACAAGCTTTTATTTAAAAGTAGGGAAAGCATTAGGCAAACATAAAATAGCTGTTGTTGTCTGGAATATTATATTATTTTCCTTTGAGGACAAGTTTAACGCATCAATGGTCTCCCTTTTTCTGGCAGTGGTCCAAACCGTGGACATTATATCACCATTGTGAAGAGTCATGGCTTTTGGTTGCTGTTTGATGATGACATTGTGGAGGTAGGCATGCAGGTTACTTTTTTATGTCCTCAAATCTGTGTAGATAGCATGATTTTTGGCTATATGCAAGGGTTCCTTTTTTAATTTCTAAGATATTACTTTGTATCTGTAAAAGGATTTTTAGCAGTGGCTGTACAGAAGGGTTCTCAAAGTTCTGACTTCCACAAAAGTAAGTTTTGTGTTTTACAGAAAGTCTTCTTGTATGAATTGCCTGGAGAAACCCAAACCTAACTGAGGGCTGCATTGACAACTTGGCAGAAGCCCTCAAGATTATGGCTCTACAGTCTAAAATACCCTATACAAGCTATAACTTCAACTTTAGGGGTGTAAAACACTAGTTCAATTTTCTCCACCTCTTTTTTGCTCTATCTTAGGACCAATAACTATATCATCATGCTGATTTTGACAACATTTTGCTTTTATGTTGTAAAAGGAAATTAAGAACCACAGAAATTGAAAAACATTTTTGGCATATAACTAATTTAGATACCAAATTATCCATATAATGTTTGGACTTTTAGCTGTAGTGTATGTAAACATGTTGGTAAAACAAGTATTCTGTACTTTACAGAATACTTGACCTATAAATAATGTGCATCTAAAATGTACGCGCTTCAAATAGAGACACCATCTTACACCCAACTCCTACTTATCATGTGGGAGCCCAAATGAGGGATATTTTTTTTAAAGCTGCTTTTAAAAATGCATGTTTGTCTCTTGTCTTTTATTAGAGCCATTTCTAAAGATCTAAGTTCAAACTTTGATTAATAAATAAGCAAAATCTGTTTATCCGTATCTGAATACCAGTGATGATATGGGAGAATTTTCAGAATTCTTTTTGATCCATCACTAGCTTCAAGTGCTACCACATGACTTCTCAGTGCTCTGCCACACATCATCTCTTCATATCCTTGGCTGATCATCCTCTTCTTTGATGGCACACCACCATTCCCTCTACAGTTATTGACTCAAAGTTATTTCCCTTCATAAAGCTGGTCTTACCAAAGTATGTTTCTTAATTTCCACAATAGACCACTTTTCTCCAATAAGTTTTCTAATATAAGCAGTTATTCTTTCTGTCTGGAGATAAACTTGTCTATAATCTTTAAAAGTAGATGTAAAATAGCCTTCTTACTGTTTTCTTTCATTTATTCTCAATCAGTGACTTCCACGTTATCTCTGTCTCTCTGGTCAGAACAAAATTTCTCATTATCTGCAAACACTGACAATTTTTTTGGATCTCTCCAAGAGCAGAACGATTTGATCTTTTGTATGTGTGCTGGTGTGTTTGGGGCAGTGAACTTGAGGAGTTCTGACTATGGACACACTGTTACAGATTTGTTTGAGAGATGCTTTTTTTTTCCTAATCTCTTTCTTACTTTAGTCATGGTTTAAAGTAACATGACATTTAATTGTTACAGTACTACCTAGTTGATTTGAAAATAGCACATCCCTTGTGTAAGGGATTCCCTTTAGTCTTCACAACTGTTGGGTTAGAAATCTAGTTTTTCATGTTGTGAGGTAAGGGAAAACTTTTCCCCTTACATATGCAAGTCAGTTTCTGTAGAACTAGTTTTCATTTCAGAATGATTTCTTTCCCATGTAGCTCTGAAGGCAAAAGCTTGAAAAATTGAGGGTTGAGGGGATTTAGCACAGTCTGGTTCAGTCTGTTGTGAAGAAGGTAACGATTCCTACCAGGCTGTGTCCCTGACCAGGGCCATCCCTATGGAGAAGGGAATTGGGGCGACCACCCCAGGCCCTGCACTGTCGGGGGCCCCGCGGACAGTGCTGTACAGGCCCCGCTGCCGCCACTGGCCACCCCCACCCCTCAGCCCTGCACAGGCTGCTGTGCCTCATGCCCCGCACACCCCTAGGAACAGCTCTGTCCCTGACCTCTTCTCACATTTGTCTTCATATTAGCATTTGTCTGATAAATACCTGATAAATGTGAAGATTGCCCTCATGCTGGACTTGGAAGCAGTTTTCTCTTCTGTCCCCCTACAGCACCCCTGAATATGTGCTTGTGGGGATCATCCTAGCTATGGAGGTAGAATGGTCTCTGCTACTCTGCTTGCTCACATTTCAGGCAGCTAGAATAAGATTGCCTTTGAAGCTTTGTCTATTCTACCCCTCCCCACCCCCCAATCCCTTCTTTGGTCATTTTATATGAAGTAGCTCAGCTCCCTGCTGCTGCTTTAGCTTTTGTGAGCAACAGCAAAGTAAAACTGAACAGATTCCTGTCAGGTTCATAGTTGCCCACAGGAGTTTAGATATCAGCTCTGAAGCTGACCCAAGTAGTTACACTTTCAGGCTATTGCTGCTTGACGTCGTAGAGCTTCTTCAGGAAATAGCCCTGCATCAGGGAGCAATTCTCTTCCCAACTGTGAGACCTAGGAAAGTAACTTAAACATGAAGATTTGATTCTGTAGTTGTCATCATAGGACTTTCCATTCGCCAAAGGGAACTTCCTACTTACCAGAGCAGAACATGCAAAAGGATTTGTTCATGCTCTAGAGATTGTCTTCTACATGTGAACCAAACACACAGTGAAACAAATAATTTGTCAGTACACTCCTGAAGTCAGGTCCAAAACTTCTGTGCTTGCTCATATGTTTTTTGAAGAAGCTGCAGAGCAATGGGGGAAAACTTTTATCCCTTACAGTTTTACAATACACCAGAAGCTTTATTGCACATTTGTTATAAATACTATGATTAAATACATTTGAAATGTATATAGGAAGCTGTTTACTTTTACTAGCCTGAAGCTATGCCACATGCCTGTGAAAGGGTGAAGGATCAAATTTCAGGCAAAATATAAAGTAGGTAAACATTTAAATATATGTAAAACTCTGTGTATTGCAGCATGTGACAAATTATCACATCAAATGCAGAATGCAAATTGTTCAAATGAAAAAGCATGCAAAGCCAGATTGCTTGAAAGAGCTGTAGGTAAATGTTTGTTTCCTGTACTGGTAGCTGTATAAACTATCAGGTCAGAGCAACAGTATTGTACCACAGTGGCAACTTCTGTATGGAATGGAAGGAAAAGTGTCTATCCAAATTGGGTTTCCCAAATTATGATGGAAAAGTCAAAAGAATGAATGTATAGCCTAGTAAAGTATGCTTGGGTAAGAGAGAGCTGTTACTTGGAGGTTGGAAGTGGTATCAAAGAAAAGGAATTGTTTGTTGTGGACTAGAATAATATAATAGTGTGAAAACAAGCAAAGAAATACTTGAGCTCAATAATAAAAATATCCCTTATGTCAGGTCAGTTAGGTATAGAACAGTCTCCAAGAGAAACTTCAACCAGTTTTCACTTTAAAACTAGACTGGACAAAACTCTTGAGTGTGCTGTGGGGAGCAGTCCTGCTATGGAAGGGGGAACAAAAAAAAGGTAATCATAGTTCTTTTCCATCTCCAATTTGTTGTTCTGTGAATAGTGAAAGTCAAAAAGAGTTAAGAGATGCAGCTATGCTACTGAAGACACTAAAGAGCATCTGTGGGATAAATGAATCTTTAAGAACATTTCTGAGTTCTGTTTAAAATGCTAAGCTGTGGAAATAGATTTGATTGCATGGTAAGTTAGTTAGCAGTTAAATTTAAATAGTGGCAAATATTTACAGAACCGCCTGACATGAAGTCTGGAGAATAAACTGTTGTGATTAGTTTTTTTGGGTTTTTTTCTCTCATGAATCCTTCTCTGCAGTAGTTTTGTGCAAGGCTCTGAGAAAGTGTTTTGGAAAAATAGACCTTTTTATATACCTCTTCCCAGGACTTCAGAGCACTTTGAAATACCTGCATCAAGGACTTTTGGATTTTCACACCATTTAGTGTCATGCATGTCCTTGTTTCAACTTGCATAATGTGTAATTCCATCTTGCATATGATGCATCTTTCTGGTGACTTATTGTATGTGTGTGCGTGCGTGCACATGTGTATGATGCCCCTTCCCCAGAATGCTTAAACAAGCAGGTTACATTATACATTCTCTTCAAAGCTGAGGATACTGATGCTTTGGTTTATATTACCAGCACTTTCCACAGGTCATGAAAACAGTTGATGACATTATGGACCTGTGCGGGCAATGTTCAAAGAGCCGCTGAATTTGTTCCTCCTGTGTGTTAACATAGGAAGGAACAAATTGATTGTCTTTCTGAGCCTCATGCACAAATCCACACTTCTAGGTTCACCTGTGCACTCTGCATTTCCTATACTGAAACCTCCTGAAAAATGGTTGTGGTTAGTATTGTGCTGGACAGTCGGCCTCAGTATTGTATGTGAAACCTCATTTTTACCCAGTGGTTCTAAGAGGAAGGGCTTTGGGAGTCTAGTCCCTTTTAGCTTTCTTGAGTTGCTTTTCTGTTGGCCACATTTTCATTTGTGTTGAACACTCCTGTTTTTATCATTGCTGGTACACTGTAGTTGTGACTTTAGTTTGCTCTTTTTTGTTTTCATTGGACCACCTCTATTGCCTTAGAATGGCTGGCAAGCTAATAACATTCAGATGACGGTCTCTGTAATGTGAATATATTCTTGACAGCCCTACATTCATAATGCTGCTTGTGCCTTGTTCCGGTATACCTACTCAGGCATGTTCTGTGCCACTTTAAATTTTTAAGGCTTCCCAAGGACCTGGGGTATCTGGTCTTGGACAGACCCCTCAAAGTAGGTAAATGCAATTGAGTTGGTATTGAGCTTTTATCCTTTAACACCAAATTTGTATGATTCCCCAGGAACTTCTGGTATGAGAGCGCAAACATAGTCCAGGTAGTCCAAGCCCTGTGTACCAGTGCTGTCTGCGTACCGCTGCATGCTTTTTCTCATACTGAGCAGAAAAGATGGGAAGAGAAGAAATGTCAATCTTCTTTTATTCTAAATATTGGACTTTATGGCTCTTTGGGTTTAGAATGAAGGTGATATTGATGCTGTCACTCAGTCATATGAAGTACTGTGCCCTTTTGTTGCTGAGAGAGCTCCTTGGCTGAATCCTAGTTTGGTGCCTTCCTTTCCCTTCTTTGTTTAAACAGATAATGTTCCTTGCTAATCCCCATACCATCCAAGGCAGAATTTCTTCTTTGGATAAGAACGTGGGCTCCGTGGCACCCCAAGGTCATTTCTGCTGCCATTTGGATTATCATTAAAGGTCACCAAGCTTTTTTCATGTCCTGCATTTCTCTGGTTTCTAAATCTTTTTGGGGAGGCATAATAAAGGAGATTATGACATCACTGGTAGTAAGTAGTCTGTCGTTCACTCGCATTCAGGCCACTTCAGCCCATTGCCTCTTATCTCTGTAGATTCAGTGCCCTGTGACCTTACTGGTATTTTGAAATACTAAAGGAGATGGATTGCTCACTGAACAGCACAAGTGTCATCACAACCACTTCATTTCAGTGATTCAGCTACGGCCACTGAAGAGAGAATCAGATTCAGGGTCCCTTCATATTCAGTCTTGCATGGGATTAGGTAACCAGGAAGGTATTAGTTCTTCCTGACTGTGACTTCCCAGTACAGCTGCATACAAATTAGCAATGGGAAACAGATCATTGTCAGAAGAATCTCTTAGCCCCAGGTGATAATGATCCTGCAGCCTTGCCCCGCTGAGTATAAATTGAAATGCTCAGTTCATTTTTCTCTGCTCTCACAAGTTTTTCACAACTTAATTTTATGTTTGTTTAGGCAAGAAATTTAGTTTTTGTATAAAAAATCATTTCACTATCAAAAGAAAAAAATCCTTGAGGCCCCTGACATGTTCTGCTACATAGTACCAAAACGTCCCAGAAAAAAACAGTGAAGTACAGACAGTCAAAAAGCCTGGGGCTGAATTGATTCAATCTTTACAGGTTAGTCTAAGCTTTGTAGACAGAACCAATAAGTAAGTGAACAGAAATTTGCTTTTCATTCTGGAAATGCAGCCACATGCTTGCAGTGGCCCAAGCCAGAACTTGGGGGCCACTGGAGCACACCTCCCTGCTCCTCTGCAGCAGACAGCTTGGACCAAGGCTAGCCCACCTGCCCTGTGTGTGTGTGTATGTGTTTTGGGGGGGGGGGGTGGTTTGCAAGGGAGGTGCAAAGCATCCTGGGATGCTGAGGGCCTGTGAGTTGACTTGAGTCTGGAAGGAATCAGGGACAGGGGTTCAATAAAACAATTTAACCTAAATCGGTTAAGTGCGATGCTTCATCCATCCAGTTTTATCTTAAACCGGTTTCAGCCACTTTGAAAGCAGTTTATGTGCCCTGAACTTCTGTTGTGTTACAGATTTGAACTGTTTTCTGGTCACTTATACTGGTTGATATGTAACTTCTGTCCCTAGCCAACAAGCCCAGTGCTGACATTATCATGCAGATCATGTGAAAAATAGAGATTGAAAGTTGTAAGCCATAGATGAGTAAAATCTATGTATTTTTAAAGCTCCAGTAACTATCCTGTGTACAGCAAACACCTTACTTAGGCTGCATGTTGAATTTGAGAACTTTTTCTCTGCACTCCCAGTTATACACTGGCTGTATTTCCTTCAGTCAAAAGCTGAATGCTTTTCATTCCCGTAGGGGAAGGTAACTTCACCGAGTATAAAGAGCTGAAGGGTGAAAATATGTTGAACTTTTAAGAATAGGTCTTTACAAATCCTCTCTGTGTGTGGTATTACAACGTGTAATTTATTATTTTGTTTTGTCCGGTAACCTTATCATTTATCCTCATTTTCTTTTACTTTTCAAAGTGAAGTAGGTGAATAATCTATAGAAAAAAGTGCTAGGCATCATAGTGTATTAATGTCAGGTATCAATCCTTCCTTGTAACTGGCTGAAGGTGGCAGTTAAGTTGGGTAAGGGATGCATGCTAAGTGTATGTTTTTTAGTGTTTCTAATGTTAATGCTTTTGTTGATTTACAGAAGATCGATGCCCAGGCCATTGAAGAATTCTATGGGTTAACATCAGACATTTCCAAAAACTCAGAATCTGGATATATCCTCTTCTACCAGTCAAGAGACTAAGATGAAAATGATAAATGTGTACAAATAAAAAAGGGATCAAGGTTATGTCCAAATAGGACATCATGGTGACAGCAGAAACAATTCCTCATCGTTGCTGTAGGATCATGAGAGATCCAGCAGGGAGAAGAAAGGTTTACCTCGGCCATTTCTTGGAGGATTAGTGCTGACTGCCATAACAAGCAGAGCTTTTGCTCCACTTTTCTTTCTAGGCTTTTTTTACGTGCTATCTTCCAAAATCTGTGTTACCTCGACTTGAAACCGGGCTGCTTATTTTGTTTGAGAACTGAAGTAGCATCGTAGAATTCTTTTTTTCCATTCAATGTTGGCCTGAAGCCATACTTTGGTTTCTATCATCATCGTTTTTCTGTATTTTAGCAGAATGATTTCAATATTCAGTGTCAGCTGAAGACATGTTTTAGAATATGTGCTGCAGCTGATTGCTGGATATTTTTGGTGACTCAGACATGAGAAACAGTACAATGCTAAGACATATGAGAAATACTGAGTATGTAATTTTTAAACACTTAGACAAGAGATCTCTGCAGCACTGTAAATTCCTCAGTATGTATCATTTTGGTTTTAGATAACACTAATAGCACCCTGTTTTATATATTTTTAATTCCTTCCTGCAGAAGATGTAAATGTTTTTTCCATATTCAGACTAATCTTATTGTACTTTTTACTTTTTTTAAAGTGGAAGTTTGTGAATTAAAGCCACATTGCTGCAGATTAAACAGGAGAAAAACAAACAACAAACAAAAACCGGTCCAACTTTTAAAAGTTCATGTCTGGCAGCCAGTTGTAGAAAGTTTAACATTGCAGTATTTCTTGGAGCTATGACACAAGCCAAAAGTGCCCTCTTCTGAAACAGCTGTTCAGCATTTCATTCAGTGTATAGTAAACTGAAGCAACTGGGATGGGATCTATGCTAATACACTGAAGCAGCACTAATTTTGAAGGGTTAACCAAGGGAAGCATTTATTGACATAACTAATCCAGTTGTTCTTAGTCTTTTGAAATAATGGATGTTTAAGGAAGGAAAAAAAAGATATACCCACATTTCCTTGCCAAGTGTTCCCTCCTCATCTGTTGGTAATGTTAGTTGTGACATGGGAATCATTGCCCCTGAAAATGCTCTCTGGTTTGTTGTGTTTCTATAGACCTTGCTTAACAGGGGGAAAGTACATTAGTCTTATGAAGACTGAATGGAGGTAATTATCTGTTATGTGTCTGTGTATATGTGTTATAATCTCAAGGATAACTAGACAGAAAAGATTAAATGAAATTTATAAGAGATCTCTGAAAACCTCATGTGACTTCTTTTCTTTTCTGTTAACTGTGCCAAAGCTTGTCACAACTGGCTCTAAACCATGAGTAGAAACTGATATTTTTCTTTCTTCGTCTTGTTAGGTAACATAAAAGCTGTCTTCTACCTTGTTGGTCCTGGTACAGACATCTGTAGTACGTACCTGTGATTGTTATTCATTGAGGACATTTAACTTATGCAATCTGTGGCTTGTACAGGATTTAAAATATTTTACCAAAATACTGTCCTCATGATGACAACACATCAGATGCACACCATTATTTTTGATGGCTGTACTCCTTCTCTGTTCCCTTTTGCAACCAGAAACATCTTGCTAGCCATGAATTCCTCTCTTCAAAGTGAAAATTAGTAAACCATGTTGTACTCCAACTGAGGACAAGTTCCATTCTCTCCGCACACCTCCTCCCGAAGATAAAGTATAGACATCTGACTGATGATTTTTAGTATGAGAAGTTGTGTCACTTTCAGAAGCATTATCTGTGACAGCAGAACCTTCTTGTCTTTTGCCCTGCCTGTGTGAAGATTGCTCTTGGTTGGGAATCTTCTCCCCTTGTTGACACACAAACCCAGCGCCCCCTTGTGGCGGCACTAACAGAAGTCTGTCATTAGTGAATCAAGCAAAAAAAAAAAAGAGAGCGCACTGAGTTTAAAAAAAAAAAAATCTCAACAGTAAATACAAAAAAGTAACATTAGACATGTATTTTGTATATCTGGCGATACATTTTTACAAATAAAATACCTGATTGAGAGAGAATATTGAAAGATATATACTATAGATTAAAAAGACCTGTTAAAAGTGCACTTTTGCTACAGATTTATAAGGAAACTAAATGGGATTAAATTGGAAGAAAATGGTGTGATGTAATTCTGTATAATAAATGACCCCAGCTGTCTCCAATAAAAGTAATGTATGGTCAAATGCACAAGGCCCCAGTGTTTTTCTTTTAAGGGTGTGAATCTTGCTCAGAGGTGAAAAATAAAGTAATTGATTGATTTGTTTCACCCTAGTTGGGGGCCTTTTCTGTTTTATTCTCTTTGTGTTGGCTGGTTTAGATCTTACTGGTGGTGACTTGTAACCAAGAAACTCTGTTTCCCCGGTCCTTTAATTGTTAGATTTGAATCATGTTGACTGCAAGTTGTTGGAAAAGCTGTGCAAGTAAAGGGGCTATGAAAGTCTTCTTGGCCCTTTCCATGAAGACTCTGTAAGACATGGCTACTGGAATATTTTGTTTTGCTCATCTGGTGTAAATCCAACTGAAAAATTGATAAAATACATAATTGCACAATGCGTGTGCTTCAATCTTCCCAGAAAAAAATAAAAGGTCCCTCCTTGAACAGTTTACACAAGTTAACCACTTTATTTGATGGGAACCCTTGATAAAGTATTATTCAGCTGAGTAAAAGTTTATAGAACCAGAGCAGACAACATTTAAGTACAATGTAAGCAAATGCAACTTTGGAAATGTCAGCTCTCTTTTAAGAAACCTTTTAAAATCCAAAGTGCACATTAACTGTAACCAAGAAGAATTATTTTACACGGGAAAGAATGAGTTCAGCTATTATTGGCTTCAGTGGGAAATTAGCTCATTTGTACTTGCAATGAATCAGTTCCGTTTTGGTGTCCAAATTAATATAGAATGTTTATATCTGATCATGATAAGTTCATGTCTTGATTCACAGTATGTTTCTTCTGGAATAACTCCTAGCAAGATTCTGCCACCTTAACTTGCACTTGGTAGATTGGTTGAGAACTGAGCCACTTCCATGAGACTGCTCCAGAAGAAGACTGCCACCCAATGGGCACATCTACACATGCTATTACTGTGCATGAATAAACTCTGGAACAATAAGTCCCAGAGTTTATTCACATGCAGCATGTGGAGCCAGGTCGTAACAACCCTGGCTGACAGGGCTCCCAGGGGTCGGCCTCCCAGCCTGGGGCTTTTCCCCCTCAGTTCAATGTGCTGCAGAGAGGCTGGTTGGGGCACGAGTGAGGTTCAGTAAGGGGCTAGGCAACAGGCAGCCTCCTCCCTAAAGCACCCTTGTGCCCCAGCTATCCCCTCCAGTGTCTACGTGTGTGCTGCTATGGTATTTTTTATTTCACAGCAGGATAGTACTTTTATTTATAAGTATTATCCTGCTGCAGAGTAAATTAGTTTATTCCAGCCTAATAGGAGTGCATGTGTCAACGCCGAGATGTTTACTGCACAGCTAATTGGTCAGCTGTGTAGTAAATCCTTGTGTAGACTCTCCCACTCTTGCTGTCAGTGGGTGACCCTGATCCTGTATTTGCTGTTCGTTATTTATCACTGCCAAATGTGGCAGAAAATTCCCCTCCCTTCCATTAAACTTATAGTCCAGTAGATCCTACAAAATAGTTGGACAAGAGTCCCACTCTTCAGATTTTACAGACTAAGAATGTTATTTATGAGTTTGTTACCAGCACTAGAACTGAAAGTCAGCATGCCAACTCACTTTAGAGCACATTTAAAACAAATCAAAGGTGCCTGGTATAAGGAGGCAACCAGACTAACAAAGGTCCCTGAGTCCTCAGAGAAACAATCCTCTGAAAGGTCACAGATTCTCTAAAATAAAGTCCTGCTAGCAGTTGCTACTGCTGCACTAATTAACCCTCTGACTTTTGGATACTTTCCCCTCCTTCCATAAAATCTGTGCTATCTCTGTACAAAGCTGCTTCTGTCTACCCTTGCTTAGTCTGTTCAGATTTTGGTTCCTAGGTGTAGTGGTGGAACATGATTTAGATCTTTTTTTTCTCAGCAATGAAGTTAGGCAGTGATGGTTGACAGCAGGAGCGTCTACAGAAGATGCTTAACTTCGCAGTAAGCATGCACGTCTACATGTGCGCACAGTTACCACGTAGTCAAAATCCCTAATCGCGAGTAGATGTGATATCTGCAAATGCAAGTATCGAATTTACTTGTAATTAGTTACTGTGCAGTAGCACACGTGTAGATGCGACCCAGGAGCAAATTTGCTCCCAGGTCAGCCCTGCCACTAAGGGACTGGCCTTAAGTTAGCTCCAAGCTGGGAGTGCCTCCTACCCCAGGACTGGGCTGCCTCAGGCCTTTAAAAGCCTGCAGGCGTTTTGAGCCCTGGGGCAGACCAGCCAGCAGCCTGGAACAACTCCAGGCCTTGTCTCCCTAGGCAGGCTGCAGGCTAGCCTCACCAGCCTGCTTGCACACTGGCACTGCTGCCTGGCACCACAGTGCTGCGCACCTGCCAGGCCATGCAGTCCAGGCCTTCAGGCTGCTGCAGGCTCCAGCCAGCCCTGCCAGCACCCAGGCCCAGCTGCAGGCAACTTCTGGCTGCTGGGGCCAGCTCCAGCTGCCCACAACCCACTCCCAGCAACCTGGCTGGAGCCTGAAGGTGCTGCAGGGCATTGCCGCAGCTGTCACTCCCAGGCCAAGCCCCTGTGCTGGGAGCTGCAGGCAGCTATCCAGACCTAGCCACACAGGGACAACTGCGCAGAGGCCCAGAGGGCACTTGCCTGTGACCCACTGTCTGAGGACACCTCACGGAGCTGAATGTCATTGCTGATGATGCCAGCTAGGCAGGCACGGGCCTCTCTCATACTGAGGGAAGCATCAGTGCTGGTGGCAACATCCTTCTCAGCAGCGTGGGGCTAGGATGTATAGCGCAGCCACAGGCAGCCCTCCAGGTGGTGGAAAAGTTTGTGGGGCAGGCCAGGCTTGCCCCCCACACCATTGTAGCTCAGGGTCCTGTGCCAGGTGCACAAGTTTGCCTGGGGCACCATTGCCATGAGCAGCAGCAGGGCAATGGTGGGTTGGACACCCCTCGGTCTGTGCAAACAGCTCCTTGCACAGTGCTGAGGACTCGTGCAGCAGGGGCATGAGTGGGGGCGTCTACCCAAAGACTTCTGCAGGGAAGGCGGGGGTACAGGCAGCTGCTCCTTCCAGTCATCCAGGAGCCCCACACCTCCTGAGCCTAAGTACCATGATCTGGGTGGCAGTGCAGGAGATGGGCTGGCCTGCAGGAGAAGTCAGGGACAGCAGGGTCTGGAGCCACAGCAGCAGGTACTGCCAGGTCCTGCCCTGGGAATGGGGCGGAGGAGGCAGGCTACCTGCGGCCAACACCCAGCAGCCTGCTGACCTTTGGGGAGTGAGTGGGAATGGGATTTAGCCGGCAGCCATCTGGGCCCAAGCCTGCCCGCCCAACTTACCATGGTTCCTGAGCACCCGTGCATGCCTGACTCCTCATCTGAGGCTGGGCAGTGCACAGCACTTGGTATAGAGCATCTTATCTCCAAAGTGTTGCAAACAGCTTCTTTCTCATGTCTCTACAGGGCCTGCAGCTGCACATGGGGGAGAGGCCACACTTGGCAGCTGGGATGTGGCCTCCGAGTTGCTGGGGCCCGGCAGATTCACTGGTTCTGCCAAAAGAGGACCCTGGACAGGATCCTCCTCCTGGACCACCTGGTCATGGCATCAGAGGACCAGCTGGCAGATGCTCAGTGGGCAGAGGACATAGCCTGCCAGGACAGGTGGCAGTCAGAGGATGTGGCCTACAAGGGTGCGTGGGACTAGTGCGAGGAGGCACGGGACCAGGTGGAGCAGCAATTGTGCGTGCAGCTCCTGGCCCTGGAGCGTGAGCAGGTGGAGGCGCTGTAGGAGCAGACCACAGTGCTAGGGTGGGGCAGTGCCAACCATGGACGATGACCGCTGGGTGCTGGACACCATTCTGACCCTGGCAGTTGCCTTCATGCTGCTTGCTTCCTGGTCCCCAATCCTAGCCCCACCTGCCCCTGGCAGCCACCCATCACCCAGCAGCAGCCAGGAATCCCTGGCCCTACCCCCGTCCCTGGGCCTGTACCACCCATCCCTGCTGCTCACCCTGGCTCCATGCAGGCATGGAGCTGCCTACAGTGGGACCAGGACTGCACACCAGCCCTGCTGGCACTAGACACTGTCTGCTGGAGGGGAAGCTACCTGCACTGGGGGACCACTGACCACCGTCACCCCTGGATGAGCCCCTTGCCTGCCACACCTGCTGCAGTGTGCACACCAGTGGGGGGAATGGCTAGAGGTTTGGGTGCCGGCCACCTGTCCCCAGGCTCTGCCCCCTAGGCACTCCCACCCCTTGGCCCCCCTCCCAAGGACATCACATAAAGGACATTGTACATAGTTTTCACAGAGAAGGTTTTTTATTGTTTGAGGGAGTGGAGGGGCTCTGTTTGTTGTGAGGGGCTCTGTTGGGGAGGGAGTGGGAAGAGGGGCTCTGGTTGATGTGAGGGGATTAAAAACTTGTTTTCCTGAGATGTGTCTGCAGTGAGCATGTTGCAAGAGGGGTGGGGGGTCCATGGGCAGTGATGCAGGCGGGCTAGAGCAGGGAGTGCTGGAGGAGGTGGACAGCCAGAGCCTCCGGCACCCAGTGCCCTGGCTCCTGCTGGTGGGTGTGCTGCCTCAGGTGGTATTTCCACTGCCAGGCATCCTCCACACATCGCACTTCCTGTGCCCGGGCCTTGCAGAACACCTCCCCCCTGGCTCTCTCAGATGTTATGCAGCACGCAGGCTGCAACAAAGACCCGGGGGAGGTAGTCTGTGATGAACTCAAGGCAGGTGGTGAGGGTGTGCCAGTAGCCCTTGAGACAGCCGAATGCAAACTCCAGCCCAGGCAGTAGTTACAGTGGGACTGGCAGGGGTCCAGGTGGCTGGTGCAGGGCCACATCAGCCAGGGCAGGAACAGGTAGGCAGGATCCCTGATGTGGAGGGGTGGGACCACCACAGCACCCAGCTGCAGGTCCAGCACCCCCGGCGCGAAGCACCTGCTCTCCCCCAAGCCCAGCAGGCCACAGTTCCTGAAGACATGGGCATCTTGGGTGCTGCCCACCCAGCTGGCACTCGTGTGCGTGCAGCCCCATGGTGGTCTATGATAGCCTGGAGCACCACAGAGTGAAAGCCCCTCCAGCTGTAGTAGGAGCTGTCTCCATGGGGTGGGAAGGTGATGGAGATGTGGGTCCCATCCAGGGCCACGATGCACTGGGGGAATCCCAGAGCACAGAGCCCTGCCACCACTGCCAGGGGGTTGTGCATGTGGAGCATGGTGTCCCCCAGCATGTCCTGGAGAATGCCACACACCTCCGGGATGGCCTCCCCAGCAGTGGCCTTGCCCACACCAAACAGGTGACCAATGCACTGCAGGCTGGTAGGCATGGCTAGCTTGAACAGGATGAAGGGCTGTTGGGTGTCCGTGGGGAGGGACGACCACATGGCAGTGTCCGGCTGTACCAGATGTTGCCAGAGCTGCTCCAGGAGTTTCTGGAAGGTGACCTGGGTCATCCTGAGGGCCTCCAGCCACTGTTCGTTGTCCCAGGCATGCTGGACAACCTGCAGCCACTGGTCCTGGCTGGCCTAGCAGGCCCATAGATGGAGGGGCTGGAGGCCCAGGAGGGTGAGGATGGCCCCAGCAGTGGCATTGTGGAGCCTGTCGTCTGTGCCCCAGCCAGGTGGACGGGGTCAAGGTGTCAGGTGTGTGGCAGGAGCCCTGGGACAGCATGCAGTAGTCGGAAAGGCGGTGGCCGGGAGGTGGTGGTTGGCGTGGCAGGCCAACAGGGTGAGGGCATTGGCCAACAAGAGCCTGGGGTGCTGGTCATTGCTGCCAGGGGCAGGGGCAGGGGCAGGGGCAGCCATGGTGTGGGGAGGCAGAGGTGGAGAGGAGAGTGCTGCCACGTGCACTGCGTACACTGCTCCTAGCAGCAAGCAGGGCTGGCTTTTGAAAAGGGCGCAACTGTGGCTGGAGCATGGAGCTCCCCCCAGTGGTGGTCACGGCCCATTGCAGGGGCCCCAGGAAGCAGGAGCAGATTGGCAGCAAATCTGCTCCTGCTTTGCTGAGTGTGTACATGCCTGCCTGACACAGTTTACTCACAAGTAATTTACTCACAAGTAAACTGGTGCTGCAGCAGATGCATGTGTAGATGCGCCCACTAGCACTTATTAATGGAACAATTGCACAGGGTATATATATAATGGGTTAAACTCCACATCATTTCGGTCTTTTTAATAGGCTATTTGCAAAAATTAAAAAAACATACTTTATTGGAAGAAGCAGCGTGTTACTTCGACCCAGCTCTGTAGCATCTTTAAAGATTGGGCGCTTCAGCGGGGCTTTTTGATGCTTTTAGCTAAAACTGGGTCAATCTGCTATTAGATAAAAGTACCAAAAAAGCCCCACTAAAGCGCCCAATCTATACAGCTGTCAGGTGAGCTGGGTCCAGCTAAGATGCTGCCTCTTCTGAGCATGTGCTGGGCTTGGTGCTGGAATGCTCTGAGTTTTAAGTGCCACCTTTTTTTTTTAACATCTGCAAGCAGCCTAAAGATCAGGTGCAGCTGGTGAACTCTGAGACAGGCGAAGCAGGTGGAGAATCACACTGTATCATCCAGTTTCAATTTTTTTTAATTTTATTTATTCAATTTTTGTTTTCTCATGAAAACAATGCTATAAAACATAACATGTAATATTTTATGTTTATCAAAACTAAACCCCCCAGCTCCCTGGCTGCAACCCCCCGCCCCCGCCGGTATTTCTACTGCTCGTGCACCACTTGGGTGGTAAGGAGATCGCCCCAAGGTGCTTACTGAGCATACTCAACTTTTTGTTGTGTATGTGTAGTAGATGAGCATAATCATTGATTATGTTACTAGCAGACAGAGGCAAGAAAAAAATTATTATTACTTTTGTTTATATTGTTAATTCAACTGACACTGTATTAGATCCTTCCAATTATTGATACTATTATTTTTCTTTATTTATTTCGCTGACGCAGTTTTTGTGTGTCTTTTTTAAACTGGTGGGGCAGTGCCTGAGCACCCTGTTGACCAGCTGCCACTGCTAAAGATCAAACACTTCTGCAAATTAAAATACAAGGTTATGTTTTATCCTTAGCCATTTATTTTTACCCACTCATCTTGCGCGGGAGTATGCTGCAAACAGAAGTGCATTAAGCCTACTCCACAAGATTACACTTAACTTGTACTGCAGTAGCAGTGATTCTCGTAGCTCAAACTCCACTGTGCTAGGAGCTGGACAAACATGACGCAGTACATGACTGTTAGACACTTTCACACCACTTCTAAACTGTCTGCATAAACTGTGAGGAAACTAGACTAGAGCTGATGCAGTCATTTATATGCTTTGTTATTTGTGATATGATAGCACTGAAAGGCTATAGTCAGGATGGAGGCTATGCTGTGCTATACAGGTGAAAACTGTCTTCCTCTGTACAACTGCTGATAGAGAGGGGGTGTGTGCAGCCGGAGTAGGCATACCGGAGCTTGCCATCATCTAACAGTGAACATATAGCAACATAACCTGTACAGGGACATGGAGACACTGAGCCATGTTCTCTGCTTACTAATTGCGCTGGAGGACATGTTACGGCAACTTTGCTGAGTTTGTTACCCATGCTAGCTGTATGGCTATGTTAGGGTCCTTAATCATGCTTTTGTTTGGCTGTGTGGGCCTTCCCTCAGAGAACAGGGGAAGAGAAGATGAGCATAATATAAAGGAAGTGTCATTACTCAGGCTACTAGCACTGTGCCTGTTTTGGTGCTTCTGAGTCATGTGTAAAGCTATTTTAACAGAAGAGATCTAACTTGAGTGGATGTCAGCAATTCCCACCAGGCACTAGCATAGTTTCTAGTCATAAATTAAAAAAAGAAAAAAAACTAGCTACCAAACCTTGTCCAGGAACTGCTACAAACTGAGCTTGAAAGATATTATCATGCAGAACTTTGGGCAAACCTTACTTGATGTCTGGGACTAGAGCACGTGGAAGAGGCAGTTGATACTACTAAGGAGTTTGGGGATGTTGTGATACCTCTAAGGAGCTGTGGAGACTGAGACCAGTCAGCCCTGTTCCACACCTCCTTTAAGGGAATGAATACTCAAGAAAGCAGCAGATTAGCTGTGGAATAGGGGTCAGGTGGTAATTAGGTACTTACCTCCTGAACATGCTGTTGGGTGACTTCATGGGAGGGAGAAAGAATAGGGTAGCATGAAGAGAAACCTGCCAGAGTAGCTCAGCCCTGAGGAAGACGCCTTGTTGGGTCCCTGCTTCAGAGGGAAGAAGTGTGTGAGTCCAGTGCGGGTGTTTGGTGGAGGGGGCTGGGACTTGGATGCTGCTGGGCTGGAGCACATGCTGGCAGATCCCTAACTGAAGGAAGCAGTTGTAAGATGGGAGGGAGAAGGATGCTGAACCTGAAACCATGAGAGGAAAGAGTTGGGTCAGGAAAGAGACTGTTTTGTAAAGGATTCCAAGAACGGACATGAGAGGTGCTCTGGGGCCTGAAGATATTACTGGAAGAACTAAGGGAGACCTGAAGGCAGAGAGCCTGCAAGGTTACACTGAACTATGGGGGAATGTGGTTTGGGACAGAGCCTCTGTTATAGACCACAAGGCTGGCAATATATTTCTCAATAGAGTTTACATGGATTTGGTAATTGTTACTATAAGTCAACAAGGTTCTTTGGGTAAATGTGATATCTTTTAATAGACCAAATAAATAGTTGGAAAAAATATTCTTTGCAACTTTCGGGCACAAACACCCTTTTTAAGGCATAGGGAGAGTCTGCTGTTGTTTTACTTTCTCCTGGATGGACTAGAAGCCAATATGCAAAGTGCAGGTCTGTGAAAATGCAAATGCGTGGCAGTGAGGATCCGAGGCGATGGTAGACAGTAGGTGTGAGATGAGTAGGTGGGGAGGGGAGAAGGGGGAATGTTGATCTGGTGCAAGAATGTAGCTGGTAAAATATAGAGAGGTTACCTGGGGTTATCGATGGCAGGCAGGCTATAATGTGCCATAAATCCAACACATTGGATCTATATGTAGTTCGTGATTTTGTGTATCCAGTAGATCTATGAAGTGAAATTCATAGACTCATCTACAAAAGGTGTTTTGTAAATTCGGTTTGAGGATTAGAACTGAGAGATGGGAAAGAGAGTAGTTGTCTTGCAAGAAGTAGGCCCCCACAGGTAATTGGGTAACTGGGTATTTTTGTCTTTGATAGATTTCCGGTGTGCGGTCATTCTGGTGTGCAGTTGTTTGGTTTCTCGTACATATTTCCCATCAGGACATTTAGCACACTGGATGAGATATGTTGCATTTCTGGAGGTGCAGGTGTAAGATCCAGGAATGATGATGGCTCTGTTGTGGGATGTAGTTATTGTGGGAGTGGTGGAGACGTGTTGGCAGGTTTGACATTTCTTGCCACGGCATGGTCTTGACATATTCAGTATGTTTTGGGCCGTAGGAAGTTTGCTTCTGGTGAGGAGACTGTTGAGGTTCGGTGCTTGTTTAAAGGCTAGGATGGGTGGTTCTGGTGATACTATATATACACATAATGTTCTTCATAAGTAGTAGTATTTACTAAATGTCTGTATTTACAGACCATTTTTGAGATAACTCAGTCCCATGGGGCTTGCAAATTAATTCAGACAAATCATCTAGGGTTGAAAGACCCCAAAACAGAGGAGCGGGGGGCTGAGTTATGTGAGTTGGTGAACACACATGTACATGCACATGCATGCACGTCCACCTTGTTTCTTTTGTAGCTTGTATTTAGATGTTAAAGTGTGTTAATGGGATTTCCAAAGGAGGGAAAGTCATTCTGGCTCAGGAACAGGAGAAGGAGGAGTAACCTGAGATGGAAGCAGCGATATCATGAAAGCAGTCAGGATTTTTTCAGGAACTGGGGAATAGAGGCTTCAATTGGGCAATAGCAGGGAGATTCAGTCACTAGCTGGGACTGAGCAGCAGGCACCAAAGAAAATGGAATCTGATTTAGCTTGAGTTACTTCCCTCCACCCTTTAAAAATGCAGATGCAAAAAAGAGAAAATAACAGGCCATTTTTATTAGGAGTTGGAGATAATGATCTAATCATTAACACGCTCCTAATAATTAACAAGCTCTAATAGAGTATTAATTAGGAAGCTGTTTCCTTTGGTGAGAAACAGCCTGCCCATGTGGCAATAACATGATGAGTTATCAGAGGCAACAAGGTGATGAGCCACAGAGTGAAACAATGCATCTGTGCACCTGTGATCCTTGATTATGTGCTCTCACCTCTGGGAGCCTTGTGGAAGCAGGTGATTTCCAAGGAAGGGGTGCTCAGGAGCAGAGGAGGGTTCACTGAGGATTTCCTTCAGTTTACTCCAGTTGTTTTCCCACCTACAAGATCCTAGGTTTACTGTGTCTTTACTGAGGACTGGGGACTGGCTGGCAGGCACAGGACTGGGATGTACTTTGGTGCTTTTCTGGTGTGCCTCAAAGCCATCAGAAACCACAGGGCTCAGTCTCCAGTGATGTACTTCACTTCACTTCACCACCCTGCAGTGCAAGCAGTAAGCATCCTAATGTGATGGTGAAAGCCCCTAGGTGAGGGTGGGCAATTATTTGGACCCAAGGGCCATATAAGAAGTTTTGAGGAGCTGTCGTGGGCTGGGTCACCTCCCACCCCCAGGCAACTCACTAAAACTCCCTATAAGGCTTTGGGTTGGTGGGGAGCAGTATTCAGGAGCGAGACAGACGTGATCCTCTCCCTGCATGCCCTGGTCTGTGAGAGGAGGGTGTGCACGTGTGGTGGGGCTGCCTGGGAGTCAGCCAGGTGAACGGGGGGAGGCAGGGCTGTATGGGAGTGTGTGGAGGGGGCGGGTACGTGAGTGGGCCTGCCTGGGAGCCTGCTGGCGGTGAAGGGAGGGAGGTGGGAGGCACATGCAGCAGAGCTTGCCTGGTCGTGTCTGTTCCTGCAGCGCCCCACATGGGGCTGAGCTCCTCCCAGGGCAGCCAGTGTTGTGCTCCCACCCACACCTGCCGGCCCAGGCCCTGGCCCCAGCCCAGGCTTCGGCCAACGTACAGCTTCTGGCGGGGCTGTTCCCAGAGTGGTTGCAGCCAGTCAGGCTCACATTGTCACCGGGAGGCAAGGGGAGCAGAGCAGCACCAGGCCAGCTGCAGCCACACCAGAAACTGCTCACTGGCTGGGGCCAGCAGGGCGCTTCTGCTTCCCTCACCTCCAACTGCGGCTGCTGCTCCTGCCCCCTGCCGTGTCGCTCTGGGTAGCCGGGTGGGAAGCTTCAGCCGGGAGGCTCCTGCCCAGCTCGTGGAGCTCCGGCCACCTTCCACCCGCTCTGCCCACCCAATGCGATGAGCGGCCCCTGCGGGTGGATGGAGCAGGTGGAAGGCTCTGGGAAGCTGGAGCCAGAGCTCCTTGTGCTTGGCAGCAGCTGCCTAGCGGAAGCTTCCCCCTGCCTGAAGCGGTGCAGCATGGCAAGAGCTGCAGCTGGAGGTGAGCGGAACAGAACAGCCCCACTGGCCCCAGCCAGCGTGCAGCTTCTGGTGGGGCTGCTCCCAGTGCAGCTAGAGCTAGCTGGGTGCTGCTGTACCCCGCTTGCCTCCAGTGGCCACTCCTCCTCCCACTCCTGCTCCTGCTGCGCTGTTTTGGGTGGGCAGGAGTGGGTGGGGGGAAGCTTCAGCCCAGCTGCTCCCTCTGGAGGTAAGGGGAGCAGAGGAGCATCCGTCTGGCTGCAGCCACATTGGTACCAGCCCTGCCAAAAGCTGCATGCTGGCTGGAGCTGGCACTGGCGCTGGCAGGAGTGTGGTGCAGGCAGCCTCAGGGGGAGCAGGTGGTACTCCATCCCATGTGGAGCAGTGCAGGGGCAGCCGCAGGCCAGATCCAGCCAGTTGGTGGGCTGGATGCAGCCCACAGGCCATATTTTGCCCACCCCTGCCCTGAGCCCATTTACGAGCGTTGTATCATTTGAACTTCACTCAGGCAGGCAGCAGAGCAGTGACATCGAGGAGTCTGTTTTTCATGAGTGTTTGTAACTGCGTGAGTTTATTTATAAGGCCCCTGGTCAGCAGAAGGCATGAATCTGTTACAGCCCTGGGTAAAAGCATGTGGCTTTTCGCTCATGCAAAAGGGCCTCATGCTGGTCTGTCTGGAGGTCCTCAGTTCATTTCTATGATGTGTGACTCTACTATAGTCACCTAATCAAATCTGGGTGCTTGAGAGCATGTTTACAGAGAGAGTCTGCAACAGGGTCAAATTGAAGTGTGCTTTTGAATGCTGCACAGTAATTGAAGACACATTTTTTCCACATCTATTCAAGCTTAATTAGAAGTCAGGAAAGCTGAGTGGTTTAAAGCACTGGATTTGCAGGCCTAGCTCCTTTCCTGGGTGGGTGTTCTGATCTCTGTATGGAGGCATGGGTTCAAGTCCCACTTATGACACATGTTTTTATCCAAGTTTGCAGACAACACCAAACTGTGGGGTGAGTACACAAACTAGAGGGCAGAGAGTGAACCCAGGCAGATTTGGACAGGCTGGAGAAGTGGGCGGAACAGAATAGGATGCAGTCTAACAAAGATAAGTGCCATGTGTTGCACCTGGGGAGGAAGAATCATCAACACTCCTATAGCCTGGGAGGTACCTTTCTAAGCAGCACAACTGCAGAAAGGGATGTCGGAGTCATAGTCGACTCCAAAATGAACATGAGTCACCAGTGTGATGAAGTAATAAGTAAAGCTAACCTCACTCTTTCTTGCATAAGTAGGTGCATCACAAACAGGTCTAAGAAGGTAATACTTCCCCTCTATGCAGCACTGGTGAGGCCGCAGTTGGAGTACTGCATCCAGTTTTGGACGCCTCACTTCAAAAGGGATGTAGATAACCTGGACAGGGTTCAGAGGAGGGCCACCCGTGTGGTTAACATTTTGGCGGGACAGCGTTTTGTTTTGAGTTTTGTTTCATTTTGAAACTGCTGTTCCATTTTGTTTTGTCGAAATTGTTTTGCTGTTTCAACACTGTTTCGATGTTTCTCCCATAGGCTATAATGGGGAAGCATGAAACTGCCTATAACTTTGTCATTTCTTCCCTGATTCAGTTGAAACTTTCAGGGCTGGTATCTCTTTCTGTGGCCAGGAAGCCTGCCAAATTTCAAGGAGATAGGTGCAGGGGGTTCTGGGAAACAGCACCTCAAGCTGCTGACACACAAAACTTATGACATATGTGACTGTGTGTGTGTGTTAAGGCACAGCTGTTTTTCCGTCCCTCCCCCAGAGCACTGGGATTGGAAGGGACCTCAGGGAAGGATCACAATCACTGGCCAGCTACACAGTCCATATGAGAGCAGTCCTTCCCCCACTCTTCCCCCTCCCTCTCCTTACTGTCTGGTTTCCTGCAAGCAAGCCCAGCTTTGAAATTTGAAATGTTTCAAAACTTTTGAAACATTTTGACTGCTCTCATTTTGTTTCAAGGCTGTTTCCAAAGATTTTTGTTTCGTTTTGAGCTTGAAACAAGTTGAAATGAAACAGCCAGCAAAATTTCGCACAGCCTATTGGACATCAGGAAAAAATTCTTTACAGTAAGGGTTGCCAAAATATGGAATATATTGCCAAGGGAGGTGGTGCTATCCCCTTCCTTGGAGGTATTTAAGAGGAGATTGGACAAACACCTGGCTGGGGGCATCTGACCCCAGCACCCTTTCCTGCCCATGGCAGGGGGTCAGACTCAATGATCTAATAGGTCTCTTCTGACCCTAAAATCTATGAAATCTATGAAAATAAATCAGTGATCAAGCATATTGTTAAGCATGAAGCTTTTCCAGTATCTCCCTCTCCATCTTCACCCCACCAGCCTCTCATTTTCAATACAATAATGGTTTCACTAATTGCGTGAGATTGGAACATGCTGCCAAGAATACTATTTCCCCCCACCAGTCCTATTACATTTTTATCTTTTGAACTGTTCATTTTCAGTTTTTGAGTCACAATATTTCTCAAAGAGAAAGGGTAGCATCTTGGGCAAAATCCAGTTCATTTCTTACATTTTATTTGGAATTGCTTCAATCCAGAGCAAAAATGAAAGTGTCAAACCACTCGGGCAGCTGTTCTGCATATAGATCTAAAAACCCTGGCAGGCTTACTCAGCATTGCTCATCTGACGAATGCAGGATAAAGGACTGAAGCATTTCTTTCCCTGCTGTGGGCTTTCAGCTGCCATGATATTTAATCCCCAACTTGTCCTACCTATGCAAAAAGGGATGAAAGGAGTCTGGAACGGCCTGAGTATTGAGGTGGTAATTGCAAGTGTGGGGACCAATTTATTCCAAGTAATGAGGATAAAGCATGAAGTTAGGGCAATCAAATGCAGCAAGGGCAATTTAGGTTAAATGCGGTGGGAAAAGCTGGTGACTATAACCTGGCAATGAAACAAGTTATGAAAATGCCCTTATTCAAAACTAAACATTAAGGGTGCTGAATGAATTTGTTCCAAATGAAGGGGATGGGAGTAAGTGCAAGTGTTCTAATAAACCTAGAATGAAAGAAAGATATGGGAAACCTTATACCATATAACGGTCTTTGTTCCAGCCATGCACAATTCAGAGCTTCAGATTTAGTGTTATATGAACAACAGAAGACTGGATTGGAGGGGAAGTTGCTGAGGTGTCCTTATTCACTGCTACAGAACGCTGGTGCACGCTGTAACATCTTCTGTTCCCTGTGATCAGAGCTGGCTCCCCCCACAGAGAAGTGGGTAAAAGGACTAAATGTCATCTCACTTCTAATGAGATGTAAATAAAATAATGTGAGATGTAAATGGAAACTCAAGAGGTGGAGATGGATGGCCAGCTTCAGATAGGCTGATCGCATGTCTTTAACCAATGGCAAGGAAAGTTAGAGTAAAGCCAGTTGGGGGCAGGGAGGCTTTGGAGATTAGCAGCAAAGAGGACTTTCAGGACTGAACAAGGTGACAGGTTCCAGGACGTGAGAAATGTCCAGGCAAAACAAAATGTGAATATGCTGATTAAGTTAACCTGAGTGTGAGGCTTAGTGAGAGGATAGATTGAGCTTTTGCCCTAATTTTGTACTGTGTTATGGAGGAAAAACTTGATATAAATTTACTTAAGAGGGTCTTTTCCCACTTTTTCCCATTTGAATGAGTCAAGTCCACCTAGCTTAGTACCATCTACCACATCTCAAGCCCTCTGCAATTTAAAAAATAAGCCAACAATGTTGATGAGATCTGATGTGCTTGAGAGTTGATCATGTTATTTCACTTTTTCAGGCTTCAAATGTTTATGGCAAAACAAAAACCTTTCCTAAATAACAAGCCTGAAATCTAGGGGTCTAGTTTAGTGCTCTCTAGAGACCACGGCTCAATTTTTGGCTGCATAATTGTGGGTTGGGAGCCACAATTAAAAGGGCAGTAATTAGAATGATGCTGTTCCTTTATCCCCTGAGGCATGTCCCTACTGGAAGGAAGTGCTGGCAATGAGCCAAGGTGGAAAAAACCTGTTGCATTAAAAGGCTTGTGCTGGAAAATCTTTGCATGCAATAGCAGCATTGCAGCCTTCTTTAGGAGCACTCTGTACAGCCATGGTATAAAAGAGCTAAGGAAGATAGATGAGGATTTCAAAACCAGTGGGCAAGAAAACTTCCCACTGTGATCTTGCCTGCAGTGAATTAGACTCCTGGATACATCAGTGCTTATGGCATGTAACCAAAAGATCAGCAAGACCCTTTGGTTGCTCTCTATGGGTGCAATGCTCTGCAAATGAGGTACGTGGGAAACCAGCTGATTTTTGCATGTGCCCCTTGTGTCCCAAGTGGGTCTAGAAGGGCATTGTGGTTACAGGATTAAGTGTGTCCCCTGCCTGTGGTCACCTGTGACTTCAGAGATCATGCACAGGAGACCATCTTAATTGTTTTTACAACAGCAAATCAGCATCAAACCTTCTGGGAATTTTGTTGGCTGTTTTGTTGTGGCTGCTTGGATTCATTGCATTCATCACTCACCGGTGGATTATTAATGCTGTGCATCCTCTTCTGGGAAGAGAGTGTAGAGGGGCTTGAAATCATTGGGAAGGGGGAGAAATGATGTGGGGTTGTTTCTGCAGTGCTTCACTTCCAGTGGGGGACAAAAGAGTCTGCTGAGAGCTGCCTGTATTAACACCCGTGGCAGCTGACTGGTGCTGAAGAGGTCTGTGGTTATTTATCTAGTTATTGAGATGGTGACTGTCTCTGGTATCTGGACCTTCACTGCTGAGCAGTGCCATTCTAAGCGATGGGAATGGATTGAGGCAATCATGGGATAAATCCAGGACTTGCTGTATGGGCCCCTTTGGTAACATGGATGATAGCACTTGGCTGGGCACTTTGATTAGTCACTTCTTTAACAGCCTCCTTCCCCCCCTCCCCAGTTCCCCAAAAGCTCCTCTTTTTCCAATCAAACCACACTATCACTGCATCTTTGCATCACATCTCCTTTCCTTTCAACCCGCTACCATACACGGCCCTCACACTTATGTCCACACCCTCAGCAACATCCCTGGTCACCAAAGGTCCCATCATCCATTCACTTCTGTGTTTTTCCCTTGTTCATGTGCCTAGGCATTTTTTAAATGATTCCCCAGTCAGGTCTCTGTCCCCTTGGATCCTGGGTGAGGGAGAACATTGGAGAGACTGTAACTCCTCCCAGGCCAGGCATTAGAGAGATGAGCTGGATGCAGGAGGCAAAGGGGATTTCAGGTGGCGGCTAGAACCGCGGGTCGATGCACACAATAGAGCCTTCTTCCAGCATA
The DNA here is from genome assembly GCF_000455745.1 of Alligator sinensis. Lineage (NCBI taxonomy): Eukaryota > Metazoa > Chordata > Crocodylia > Alligatoridae > Alligator > Alligator sinensis. The sequence continues at coordinate 841,775 of NW_005842548.1, forward strand.
ATAGAAAGAGAAGTGGTCCAAAGAAAGCACACCCTCCCTACTTGTTCTTACACCACACACACTAAGACCTGAAAATGAAGTGATGCCACCTCAAAGTGGCCCAACAGTGAGCTCAGGCTCTGTTTTAGGCACACGCTGAAGTGGCAGCATGGCCTTTCTTCTAGGACTGGGAGATAATGGAGCAGGAGTCTGTGGATAGAGCCTGCTTCATGGCAGTGCTGAGGAGGTGAGCTGGGATCGGCTGGTACAAGCTGCCACATGAGCGGGTGTCTCTTCACCTCCTGTTCAGGGGACCAGATATTTTGCCTTGTACCTGCATGTCAAGAGAAAAGCTAGTGCCTTTGGACACTGTTTTGGGTTGTGCAGCAATTGCTGGTGTGCCCAGGGGCTGTCAGGCATGAGTCATGCATGGATCACAAACTGCTTCTTAAACACTGTCAAAGTTTGTGTTTTGTGTGAAATGAGAGGTGGCTTCTCAAGCTCTTTTCAACTGAACACCCGCCCTCCCCCCCCCCAACCCATTTAATCATTTGCAAGTTAGTCATATGCCTAAGAAAGGAAAATGCAGCAGGATGGTGAATGACAGTTACTAAAGAACTGTAACTAATTATATTCCGGCACAGTGAAAAATAGCATGAAAAGCTGGAGTAGTTTTCTGGAAGGAAGCCCAGCAATTCCTCTTTGAACAACTGTCTTCAAGTCCAGGGATTTCCGGTTTCATAACATGACTGTAAAAGCTTGAGATTCCCCAATAGTGGTGTGTCTTCTGGTCACATGCATCCCCTTTCCTGGCATCACAACCACCTTGCTGACCACCAGTTTAGGAAGAGC
>NW_005842548.1:842636-849390 GCF_000455745.1 Alligator sinensis
TTCCACGGGAGCCAGTGTTTCCGAGATGGAGTCAGTCAGAAGCGTTCAGAGAGGCTTCTACAGACCTCCACCTGAGTCTTATTCATTCAATAAAGCTGCATTACCATAACAAGTTGCTATCTACACAGTGGTATTGGAATATGCTGCTCATAATTACTTCAATAACTCTCATATCAACTTTGTTTAGTTTACCAGTTAAAAAAAGGACTTTTTCTCACTTGCCGCAGACTCACTCATTTACTCGTATTGCCATAAACTCACTCTGGGTTCAGAAACATGGGCTGGGCTCGTTCCATCTCGTGCATCTTTTGCTACTAGTGGCAGCTGCTCTAGTGTAATATTGCCAGTGTAGCCCAGTCCTGCGGGTATAACATTTTGCTCAGGTATAAAAGTGAGAAGGGCCTTCAGTGTACCACCAGTAGCTATTTTCTGTGAGCCTGAGTAACTGGCAGGATGTCAGTGTTGCCTCCAGTGACTGAGAAAGGAGACAGAAGAGAGGGGTGATGGGGGAGATTAAGACCTCTATCTTGTCCCTGTTGAGCTGGCAGCCAGATGTCCACATGATATCTGAAAGGTAGGCCAAGATTCTAGGTTAAACAGCAAGAGGCAGGGCTGTAGCAGAGCAGATCGGCAGATGAGTTTGTATGTATAGATACGATGGCCCAGAGATAGGGCATAGATGGAACAGAGAAGGGGACCAAGGGCAAAACCCTAAGGAATCTCCAGAGGAAGCTGGTAATCGGAGGGTGCATCTACACGAGACACTACAGTGATGTAGCATTGGCAGGCATGAACTGTGATGCCAATGCTTGTTGCTACTGTGCAGTAGGGTCAGAAATGACTTGTGTGCCACCGGGACTGTGCAGTAATGGTGGTTACTGTGCAGTCATTTAATACTTGCTTTAGCAACTGCACACTCGGGTGCAAGTGTAGATGCACCCAGAGAGAAGTAGAGGAACACAAAGGTGAATAAGTGCCTGGTTGAGAGGTTCTTCAGGGACATCTGGATTCTGCTGTGTCACTGAATATTGACTGATCCTCCAGCCCTCTCCTGATGCTTCAGCCTCCTTGCTCTGCCCATTTGAGGGTTGTCTCTTCCTCCTGGCACTGTCTATAAGCAGTTCTCTCCTGAGTCTCTCTCACTTAGCGCAAGCCAGGCTCCCCTATGTCCTGAGGTGGCAGAACTCTTGGGCGCATGGTCTGGAAGAAGAAGGGCTGTTGGTAGAAATGCTGTGAGCATGCACCCGAGAAGCTGTTGAAAACCCCAGCTGCACAAGTGAACCATGTCCTCCTGCCCGAGAGGAGATGTTTTGCTGTTGTCTGGCCCTAGCTTCTTTCTCTAATCCAGACACTAGCCTCCACATAGCTGAGGAGGTGGCAAATTTCACGCCGCAGAAAAAAGATCAGTGATGACAGTGAAGTGATGGGATACGAAATCAGAGTGTTAGCGAGACCACTCAGTCAGGTCAGGGCAGTGTATAGAATTGATGGGGCCAGATTTCAAGATCACAATTACTTGTAAATCACCAGTGACTGATGAACTCAGTGGGCTTAATTGGATTTTATAGTGACCCAAGTTAGATCAGATCAAATCAGAAACACAACCCTCCCTCGCACAAGAATTGCTTTACTGGATCAGCCCCACAATCCAGCTGGTCCGCTAGCCTGTGCCCAGGAGTGGTCAGCGCAAGGTAGCAAAAAGCCCATAGAAGGCAGGTATGAGATAGTGTCCCCTCACTGTGGGGCTTTTCCTGATTTCCATCCATTAGACATGGTCCTGAACTCAGATTTGTGAGGTAGAAAATTTAAATATTTAAAACACTGGATCTTCTTGTCACCCATATAAATATCCAGTCCATTTTTACACCCTTTCTCTCTCTGAATCAGAGGAGGGTGCGATACATGTCACCTGCACCCACTCTGTGCAAGAGGCTGTCAGAGGAGGAGTGCTGCATGGAGAAGCTTTTGTGTCGTATGGGTAGGAGCACACATGACGTGGAGTTTAAGGTGCTGCCACGTTCTGCTGGTGACAAGGAAGGGAGCAGCAATGAACGTTAATGAAGAGTTGTTTTTAGGGGTCTCTTTCCTTTCTCAAGTTTAATTAGTGGGTGGTCTGACAGGGCTCACAAACCTGTCCCAATGTGCAAACATTGTGCCAAGATTTCTTATTTGGCTGTTTCACTTCACTTATTTTATGATACTACAGTACTCATGCGACGGGGTCTGGGAGCCTGGGATGTGACTCCCAACTCTGCTCATTATCTGACACATGGTGTTTCTTAATGAAACATCACTCCTCTTCCACAAAGGGAGGTTTTCACCAGATGTTAATTCCTTAATGACCACAGTCATCAACCAAAATGCATCAAGGAGAGGGCAAACCCAGTGGACTCAAGTGGGGTATTCAGGGCTTGGGAGGACTGTCTGAGGGGTCTAAATCACAGCAAGGTCAAAGGAAAAGTGGATCAAATTCTGGTCCGTAGACCAGATAGACCAGATTCTTCCCTGTTATGGTGGCTTAAATCTGAAATAAATCCACTGAAATCAATGGAATCACTGCAGACTTCATTTTCTGTGACTGAAGTGAGGCTCTAGTCTAAGCCTTTAGGTTTATCTTCAGACATGACGTTTGTAGTGTTTCCTCCTTTTTATCAAACACACAGTAGAACCTGTATTGTACCCATCCTGCTCTGTCCTGTAGGCAGCTAAGATGCCACTTGAATGATCACCTATCCATTGGAGTCCATTGCTTTTGTACTGGGGAGGAAGCTATAGTGAAATGCCTTATTAAAGAAAGGACATTGTATTATCTTGAGCACAATCTCCTTCTGCTATCTCAAGGACCTGTATGTTAGTCATGCGTAGCAATATTTGGCTCCCTGAAATAATGGATTTGTTATCATTTTCATGATAAAGCCCTATGAGTCAAACCTTTCTATATATACAGATGTATAGAGGCTAATGTTAAGTATTAAATTTACCAGAAGGGAGAACAATCAAGGGCTTTAAGTCTATTTTCACCAAAGTTAAAAATACTATCTGTTCGGTTCTCGTGCAGCTTTGGGCAGAAATTTACATGTTTTAAGGCCCAGGGTTTATGACCACTGGATCAACTAGTCTTATGTCCTGCATAATACAGGCCATAGAGGTTCATTTATTTACTGTTGTAGTGACCTCACTAACTAGTGTTGGACAACTGCACATAGCCAGCCAGTCTTGTGAGACAGCAACAGGGAGATGTGCTAAGTTTCAGTGGCTTCTTGTGAGCACATCAAATGCCTTTGCTTCGAATAATAAATTGAAGAAGTGATGAATGAACAGGCTTGTGTGTGTTAGACTCACATGGGGTGTAAACTGAGTGCCAGTGAAAAGGGCAGACTGATGGGGCTGCTTCTAGTCTGTGCCACATGGGTTGTGATCCCAAGGCATTCTGCTGAGCGAGCAAAACTGCTTTGGCATTTACAGGAATGCGACTGAGAGGAGAATCTGGCTTGGGCACCTCAGCTTATCAGGTGAAGGCCTCACATAGGGTCTCCATCATGAAGGAGGTGACCACCTTTGTGAGGGGAGGATGGTATTTTCAGACTCCACAGACTGAAAAATGCTGAAACTTTAGCTTCTGCTGAGCCAGGCATGAGGCAGACTGAGGGGTTCTGACCATGCATGTGTATCTATTGGATGGGGGTGCCACCAGATTCATTTGACATACAGCACATAGCAGCCATCAAGCAGCAAATGCTACTTTCCTATCCCAGTGACCGAACAGTGAAAGCCTCTCTGCCCATCAACAACTGCCTGAACATCCTGGTCCTTGTGAAATACAGGCGGTCCTCGATTTACAACGTTTCGAGTAACAACATTTTGCACTTAGAACATTTACAAATTGTCACCCTGTTTCAACTTTCTGATATCATTTTCAACTTTACAACGCTTGATCCAACGCAATGCCATGTCAGTGAACAAGTTTTCTGCATCGTTCATCTCCCTGGAGAACATCTGTCCAAACTTCCTTGGGCTCTTTCTTTAAGAAAGCAGCCAAGACTCCAGAAAAACCTGCAGCCAAGACTCCTGAGAAGACTCCAGTCAAGAACCCTTCAAAAAGTCAAGCAAAGTCACCTCAAAGAAGTCCTTCCAAATCAATATGATTGCTAGTTACAATATAAATACATTGATGTACTTATATTACTCATCTATAATTGATTGAGTACAAAATTTTGGGTTATATTTGGTGAAAATAGGGTATTGGGCCTTGGTTCAGGAACTAGTCCCCCATTTATAACATTGTTTCCTATTGGAAAAATCAGTTCCAAGTTACAACATTTTGACTTAAGATGTGGTTTTCAGGAACCAATTGTGTCGTAAGTCTGAGGACTGCCTGTACATGCATTGCTTTAAATAACTCCTTTTTCCCCAGTGACATGAATCAAGGCAGAAGTGACAGCTTCAGCTCTGAATTTCATGTAAGTTGTAGCTTTTAAAATGCAATTTTGTTGTCTTCTAATTTCTTACCATTTATTGGTCTTGCTTTGGGATTTAGTTTAGGCACACGCCAACTTATATAAGGTATCAATTATTCCCAAAACTAAGCCTGAGACACCATCCCCAACTGATACTCTGTGTTATGGCTCAGAGCATTTACTTCACTATGTATAGCAAGCAGTGACCAATAAAATAGAATCCAATATTAAGAAAAACATTTGGGTGAAATCCTGGCTCCTTTGAAGTCAATGGCAAAACTGTCAATGACTTCAGTAGGGCTGGGATTTCTTCTTTGGTGAACTCTGTTATAGCCAAAGATCCAGTAAGGTGATCCCCTAGGAATCTGGACATACCCACTGGGATTTACACTGGACCCGTGACTTATTGCTTAAGTCTTTTAGAACTGGACTAGCTAAAAAACTTAGAAACATAGAATCATAGAAAATTAGGGTTGGAAGGGACTTCAGAAGGTCATCTAGTCCAACCCTTTGCTCAAGGCAGGACCATCCCCAACTAGATCATCCCAGCCAAAGCTTTGTCTGGCTGGGTTTTAAAACCTCCAAGGATGGAGCTTCCACCACCTCTCTGGTATCCTGTTCCAGTGTTTTACTACCCTCCTAGTGAGAAAAATCTTCTTAATATCTAACCTAAACTTCCCTTGCTGCAACTTGAGCCCATTGCTCCTTGTTCTGCTATCTGTCACCACTGAGAACAGTCCAGCTCCATCCTCTTTTGAACCCTCCTTCAGGTACTTGAAGGCTGCTATTAAATTCCCTCTCAGTCTTCTCTTCTCTAGACTAAATAAGCCCAGTTCCCTCAGTCTTTCCTCATAAGTCATGTCCCCTGCCCCCTCACCATTTTTGTTGCCCTCTACTGGACTCTCTCCAGTTCGTCCACATCCTTTCTGTAGTGGGGGCCTAAAACTGAACACAGTACTATAGATGTGGTCTCACCAGTGCTGAACAGAGGGGAATAATCACTTCCCTTGACCTGCTGGCAACACTGCTACCAATGCAGCCCAGTATGCTGTTAGCCTTCTTGTCAACAAGGGCACACTGCTGGCTCATATTCAGCTTATTGTCTACTGTAACCCCCAGGTCCTTTTCTGCAGAGCTGCTGCCCAGCCAGTCAGCCCCCAGCCTGTAGTGCTGCGTGGGATTTTTCTATCCTAAGTGCAGGACTTTACACTTGTCCTTGTTGAACCTTATGAGATTTCTTTTGGCCCAATCCTTCAATTTGTCAAAGTCACTCTGAATCCTAGCCCGACCCTCCGATGTATCTACTACTCCCCGCAGCTTGGTGTCATCTGCAAACCTGCTGAGGGTGCACTCCATCCCATCTTCCAGGTTGTTGATGAAGACAATGAAAAAAACCAACCCCAAGACCAACCCATGGGGACTTCCACTTGATACCGGCTGCCAACTAGACATTGAGCCATTAATTGCTCCCCTCTGAGCCCAATGCTCCAGCCAGTTTTCTATCCACCTTACAGTCCATTCATTCAGCCCGTACTTCTTTAGCTTGCCTGTGAGAATGTTGTGGGAGACTCTATCAAAAACCTTGTTTTGTGAATGTACTATGAGAAATATCCTGACACTGGTCTTGGAAAGGGACTTACTATGATGCATTAGCTGCCACAGTAAGCACTACTACAGGGCTTCACCCTTAAGTGAAAGGAGCCCATAATATCCTGTTTGCATTGTCCATTTACAGCGTCTAATGAAATAAACTGTCACCCATGAAAGCTTATGCCTTTCTGAACAAGTTAGCCTCTACCTGCCTTGCCTTCTGCCTAACTTCAGACTAACATGGCTAAGTACATATCTCATTTTGTCCTGAGCAAGCTGCTACACAATTATACCTCTGCTGGTATAACTTACACCAATATCTTTCTACCCCTGAATCTTCCCAGGGCAACTCTACACCAGATTTTGGTGCCAGGTGTCTGCTCCCTGTTTACACCAAAGTAAGGGGCAGTTACGTCACAGTAAATGTGTCATGTGTCCAGGCCTTTAGAAAGGATCAGATTGAATGGAAGGCTGTCTAGTTTTCCTCTCTTAAAGAAAGATAAATACTGCAGTGGATACAGACAGATCACACAGCATAGAGCTCTGTATCCTGCTCTTATGATTCAGATCTGTCCCAGCCCTTGAGTGCTGGTATCATCGAACCAGGGCTGCAAACCTCAACCAGTCCTGCGTGTATCTGCTGCAGCAGCTGTAATGACAATAATGGCAGGGGGGGCGGAGAACACAAAAAAAAAATAAACCTTTCC
>NW_005842548.1:849421-851513 GCF_000455745.1 Alligator sinensis
TGTAATAAATGCACTGTAACCCTTCCACATTGCCCTGGGGTTGGGAGTCGCATGCAGTGGGGCAGTCTCCCTGCCAGCCAGGCTCAAGCTGGCTCTGCATCAAAGGGAATTACGCTGTGTGTTTCTTCCTGGCATGTCTCCCTGCTGTTCTCATGGTGAATCAGGGAGAATTTAAGCTGAGCTGTTTTTATTTGATGACGCTACAGGTTCAACATTGTGGGTTTGCAACAAAAGAGTGGGTTGTATGCAATTAATTTGCATCTAGTCCTCAGACAGTACCATTATAAATAAACCAGCTTAGCTATTAATCAGAGCATCACAGAAACACTCACATCCACCTCCTGCTAGTTCAGGACTGTACCTAAGAATAGGGGAGATACTAATGGGTTGTTGTCTGGAATATTGTGAGTGCCCCCAGGAAGGAGGAGTGAATATTACATCTGGTGAAGATGAACATGTTCAAGGAATGCAGTTCATCACATGGCTCTGCAGTTTATTCTATGGACATAATCACTACATTATTAGCATCATCATTATGATTTACTGGACCTTGTCACTGAACATGACAAGGATGGAGATACAATCTTTGTGCTGACAGGCATGCCATAGCAATATGGGTCAGTACAGGTTTCCCTCACTTTATGCGGGTTCTGTATGTGCAAATTCATTCTTTTGCGATGATCCTTTTTATACCAAAAATTCGTTATATGCGAGGTAAATTCACTCTTAATGCGATCAGTGTGGTGAAAGCCCGCAGTCAGCTGCTTTGCGCGGGTGCATTGCATGAGTGACGGGCATCGAAACATAGTCTCCTATGTGGATCTGTGCTCCACGCTCGTTGTCTGTGATGCATGTTTCTGTAGTTGCCGTCCCAAATATAACAGTGCCCTGTGTTTGTGTGTACTGTCTACTGTTGGTGAGTACCAAAATTGTCTTGTAAAAGTGGTAGAAATGGGTTTGGGGGTCAAGGTCTTGGAACGTATCCCTATTTGTTACATTGTAAAGTGGGTTCCCTTTATGCAAATCCAAGTTATGCGCTATTTTCCAGGAACACATGTACAGCATAAAGCGAGGGAAACCTGTACAGAAATGCACTAGTTGATCTCATAAGGGTATAACATATATGTTGTTGTGGTATTTGACCAAGCTGAGAACCTCCCACTCATCTCGCACACGATTAAGGATTAGCCAGCACCCCACAGTTTCCAAATGTTCTGGTTTGTTTGGGCTGAGGCTGTTGGTCTGGGCTTCTTTTCCTTGCTGTCTTCCAGCTTTTGCACTGCTTTCCTGTCTTTGGTCCGGCAGCTGCAATGCAACCAGTACGTCCTGCTGTGCTTTGTTGCATCCTATAGGACCAAATTCAGAAAGTTCCCTTGATGCTGCTGGGGAAACAGGTTTGAGAGGAGGGTCTTGCTCCCTGTGGACTCCTTTCATTTGGTGACACAGCAGACTGGGAAGAGATGTTTTTCCTTGTTTTTCTTTTATACAAAATATCTGAAGGGTTGGTCTTTTTTTAAGGGCTTGGAGACTAAAAATAGATGTTTGCTTGTCTGGAATATTACAGCATGAATGTCCAGCAGGCTGCTATTCAGTGCTGACCTTCAAAGCTGAAAAGCCAGCTGTGTTAAGTTTGTTGCTTCCTGCTTTCACCTTTGTGAATTGACTGGTGACTGCTCCTGCACTGTGCTATTTAAAGGGGAGATTTGCCTCTTGTACACTGCAGAAAGAGACAGTTGATAGAAACTGTGCTTGCTCCTTCAAGTGGCCAGCAGATTTACACAGAAGAACCCAAACTGACAGATCTGGGGCTCAATCCAAATCAGTCCAGGCAGCATTTTCTGAGACAAACTCCTCCATTGAGAAATTATTGCAGCTGCAAAACAGTCTTTAAGGACAAGAACATGGACTGTTTTTTTCCCCACTGGGGCCCTGCTTCATTCAATGCATGGGATGACCCTGCTCTGGTCCACGGACCAGAGTTGTGTAGGAAAAAAGACTGTAAGTCTTTTTTCTTACAGGTGTCTGTAAGACCCCTGCTTCACTGGTTCCAGAAGCTGCAAGGTGTGGCACGGCTGACACGGGGGGCTGCAGG
>NW_005842548.1:851775-852494 GCF_000455745.1 Alligator sinensis
TAGCGGGGGCCATCTAGACCCGGCCCTCTTTCCTGCCTATGCAGGGGGTCGGACTCGATGATCTATTGAGGTCCCTTCCGACCCTAACATCTATGAATCTATGAGAAGAAGATTCTTGTCCAGGGTCACACAGGGACTGTGTGGTGGAGGCAAGTCACTTGAACCAAACTGTCCTTGGATGGTCACTTGCTGCATGTTCCCCATGCCTGACCTGTAGGCTCTGATTTGCCAGAGTTGAGCATTCACAGCTGTGCCTGAAGTTGGTGAGAGCTGTGCATTAAACAAATAACATCCTTTATAATGCTGAATATTCTCAAAAATCACATCCTGTGTGTCTCGGTTTGGGAAGCCAAATTGACCTCCCTTTCTGTCTGGCCCAGGGTGAGATGTGTAAAAGGACCTGAGCAGCGAGGCTTTCCCACATCCCTGCTTACATTCAAAAGTGCCATCCTCAGCGCCCTCCTCAGCTGCTACCTAACCCTTGAGGCAACTACAATTCTTCTTAATCAGTGGAGCAAGGACTGGAAGCCTGGTCTTCCTCCTCCCTGGGGAGTGTCACCTGTCTAATGTGACGAGGGTAGAGAGCCATCCTCTTCCTTTGGCCAATGAATCTCTACAGGCAGTGTTTAAGGAGGAACAGCTTCAACAAGACACGCTGAGAATGATCCACCCCAGGTACTCTGCTGAGAGGTACGTTTGAATCCCTTCCCTTCAGCAGG
>NW_005842548.1:852504-859129 GCF_000455745.1 Alligator sinensis
TCTACTGGTGCTGGGATCACTTGTCTTTTGCTTATCCATGGAACAGATATGTCCTGGGCAGGGGCAACACATCTGCCTTTGGTGCTGTCAATATGGCAGCTCTGGCCAGCATAGCAGTCACTTGAATGGGTCCTGGAAGCTGTGCACTAATTACTTGAGCAGATTTTGTTATTGCCTCCTTAATATCTGCCACACTGTCGCTGCAGAAAGTCTTTATGATTCAAATTTTATTAGTGCACTCATGAATCTGCCCCCAGAGTTCGATTACACTGAAGTGCTGGCATAGACACCTCGCAAATCAGCACGAGGACACCAACAGCTGATCATTCTATTAATGCATTCGCTGGTTTTATTTTCATTTTTTAGAACAATAAATCAGGGGAATGAGGCCCCAGGTTTCATTCCTTGTCAGCAGGGAAATCACATGAAGTGTCAGAGATGACAAGGGAATGAGCGAAATGGTGACAAGAGAGGGGCAGAGGAGCGTGGCTCTTCCTTCCACCCCACTCCTCCCTCATTCATGGAATCAATCAAAGAGCAAGCTCCTATTTGCTCCTTCTCCAGCATGCTCAGAGCATTCCTCCCACTTCCCTTTGGGATTGAATTTTCCCTTTTCTACCAAGGGGTGAAGGGCAACTCTCATGAGGCTAGTAGGACAGAGGCTACAAAACAGGAGAAAGCTAAATTTCTAGATCCAGCGCTCACATATCCACACTCATTTATGATGCATGCATTTCTCTTGGAGAGTCCAAATTCTGCTGGATCCTTCCAGGAGATGGCCATTTTCTCCCCCAAAAGACTCCAATCTGAATTTGATATGACACAACAATTGGGGGCTATCTATTTACCCTGGTTTGTACTGCTGTCATCCTAATATTGTAGGGTCAGGTTTCTAAAATGTTTGGTGGTACCTAGAAAGATCTTCAGCAGATTCCAGGAGTTTACATCCCATTACAATTAGTAGAAATTCGGTACCTAGACCCTTTTGAAAATCCCACTTGGCCCCACTCTGCTTGGTTTCGAAATACCCGCAAAACCCAGGCTGTTAGCACTTTCTAGAAGAGAGACATTGGCCACAGCAAGGTCCATTGCAGTCTTCATGGAGCCTCTGGTTCTTTTCCTTATCAATCAATCAAAAAAAAAGAGTGGAGTGCCAAGTAAGGGTACTAAGTAAGTAAGGACAATAATTACCATAGTGAGACCATGACTATCAGGAACATGGGAACCCATGAGAGAGACCCAACACATGGCTTACCTAGTGATCCTCAAATACAGGAGCCCATCTCAGGGCTTCCTGGTTCTGAGTGTTACCTCACAATGGGGAGACAAGAAGCTCTGACCGAACAGGCTCCCAGCCCTGGGGAATTTGCAAAAATTCAGGCTGGATCACATCAGAACCAGGCCTTGGGTTGGGCAAGAGTTCATCAAACCAGAAATGTTTTGAAGTAAACCTTTCAGGTTCAAAGAATGGGCATTTTCTGATAGAACTTCATCGAAGCATTTCCACCAAGTTCTACTGAAAAAACACACAGGGGAAATGTGTTGAGGAAATGATTTCCTGTGAAATACCATATTTTCTTGCATACAACATGCCACCAAATAAAATATGCACCTTGTGTTCGGAAGACAGATAGGAAAAGCAGATTTTTTTTCCAGAGTCACACCTGTCCGTGTGCCATTAAGTAAGTCTTCCTGGGAATATAAAGTGTCCAGGAAGCAGTCTGTGTGATGAAGTTCCTGGTGCCAGCTGCCTCACCCGGACAGTCTCCTGAGATGCCACATTTGCTGAACACTGTTTCCAGAAAAACTTACTTGATGCCTCACAAGGTTAGGTCCCAGACCCTTGCAATGGCAGTAGCAATACTGTTGGTTTTTCACTGTAAGTAGTTCTTTATATAAGTTCAAGTCACTAAAGCATTGTTTCCACATCACACGCCTCATCAAGATAACTCCCAGAAGTTCACTTGTTAGTTCAGGCCAAAGCTACAGCGCTCAGCCAATAGCTACGGCTGTAAGAGGGTTAACACAGGACTTCACCCTTTCATCTTCCCGAGCCAGACAAGTATCAGACATCTTTGAAACTGCATGGCATGCACAGTGTCTTTAGGCTTGCTTCTTTTCCAGTGAGGAAAACAGCTTCCCTGCTTAAAACATGCACCCCAGGTTTGGTGGGCTGATTTGAGGAAAACGGTGTATGTTGTATGTGAGAAAATAGAGTATTTGGTCAGCTCAGTGTATAACCCATAGGGGTGTGAGAAGTGAGCCCTATTTGATTCAGATTTGGCCCGAATCAGGAACCGTGATTCGATTACTTGATTCGGATCACTGTCCCTGATTCAATTCGGCCGAATCTGAATGTAAAGATATGATGCTGATTTGGAGAATCAGCGATTCGGACATTGACGCAGCTTTAAAAGTTTTTTCTACATACCTCGAAGTACCAGCGTGGCTCATGATCGCTGCAATGCTGGGGCACATGGAGCATCCCACAAGAATGCGGGGGGCCCTCCACATGCTCGGCAGTGAACCTGGAAGTGGACCAGAAGTACTTCCGGTCCACTTCTGGGTCTGCTGGGGAGCACGCTGGGTCCCCCTCCCTGCCCCCCCATTTTGGTGAACAGCTGCAGGGGGACCCCAGGCACCCCCCCAACCCCGGAGGCACCAGTCACCAAGCCAGGGAGGGTGCTCCCCTGCATGCTCCCCAGCGGACCCAAAAGTGGACCGGAAGTGCTTCTGGTCCACTTCCAGGTCTGTTGCTGAGTGTGCTGGGGAGCCCCCCGTGCTTCTGTGGGATGCTGCATCTGCCCCAGCACCACAGTATTCAGAGCCCCTGCTACCTAGAGGTATGTAGAAAAAACATTTAAAGCTGTCACTATGTCCAAATCTCCAAATCTTTTCGAATCTCTCTGAATAGATTCAGAGGGTTCCAACATGATTCAGAGAGATTATCGGGTCCTCCGATTTGATTCAGAGATTCAGCCACTGAACCAGGCCAAATCTCTGCTGAATCAAATCGGGGTCTGAAGCTTCGCGCAGCCCTAATAACCAACAATTACTGTCTGCACAATTACACGGGTCACTGAGGGTATCCCTACTGCCTTGTTACTTGGGTTGATGTGGGTGGAGCAGAACTGGATAGGTGGGGCTTATTCCCTTGGTGGCACAACTGAGCTCTGTTTTTGCAGCACAGACACACCTGGAGGGACCCTCGCTGTGCTGGGAAAGGTTTGAAGCTCTTTGTTTTAATCATTTTTGCAGTCTAACCTCAAGGCTATTCTGTTATAAACAGAGAACAAATGATTCAGGCTGTTGGCCATGCAGCTCATCTGGCTATACACCTCAGAGAGAAAGGATCATTGTTTCATTGTAGCTACATGCATCAATGCCCTTTACTCTAAGCATCAGCAACTGAGTGCCGACACTGTCATATTAAACCACTGAAATACAACTGCTCATTCCATTCTTCAACACATTGAAATTAGGCCTGTGCGAAGCGGCTAGTATTCACTTCGGATTCGGCTGATTCAGGGGACAATGATTCGAATTTGGTGATTCGAATCACTGTCATGAATTGATTCGGCCAAATCTGATTTGGAGGTTCAGCTGCTGCCGAATCTCTGAATCAAACAGGCCCCATCCCCCGCCTGTTCCCAATGGCTGCCCTGCCCACTCCAGCTCCCGGCTCTTTGGGAAAAAAAACCCCTGCGCTCACCAGCTCCTTTCAGGCAGGGGGCCGATCCACACTGCCCCACGCTGCGTGAGGGGCTTTGCCACAAGCCCCCAGCTGCAGCAGTTGGTGAGCGTGGGCTTTTGGGGGTTTTTTGGTTTTTTTAAAAGGCCAGAGCTGGGGCAGGCAGGGCATCCATGGTGGGGCTGGGAGAGCAGGCAGGGGAGGGGGGGCTCATAGCAGAGTCCCCCACACAGCATGAGGCAGTGGGGGGGGGCAGCGGGGATCACCCCCCGACCTGGCAGCACCCAGTGAGTCAGGGCTTACCAGCATGGAGTCTGGTCCAGTTCCCTGCTGCAGCAGACGGGTACTGCCTGAATCACCAAAGCTCTCCGAATCTTTTCCAAATCGATTCGGAGAGCTTCAAATCGATTTGGACCTTTTAATTGGTCCCCTGATTCGATTCGGAGATTTGGCCACTGAATCAGGCCAAATCTCCTCCAAACTGAATCAGCACCCGAAGCTTTGCACAACCCTAATTGAAGTGCCACGTTTGTTCAGTTCAACGCATAGCCAGACAAGGCTGATAAATCCCAGAGCATTAAGCGTTAAAAATGTTTCCATTGTTTTGTTAGCTCTATATTATACTGCCTTTTTTATGACCCACCATCTTCCTGTGCTTCTCTTGATGTCTATTTGACAGATGCCAGCTGTCCTCTAGGCTTGCAAAGACAAATGACTAGGTCTCACTGACTTGCCTTATCAACTGTTATTTCAGCTAGATGATATTTTAAAGGTTTTCCCCCTTATGAGTTTTGTGTGTGATTCTAGGACATGGCTTTTGTTTGGTTGTATTTTGTTTTTTGATTGGGTGGGAGGGAGAATAGAAGGGAGTCTACTTTTACAGTACAACCAGACCCGACGTGCTTATTCACAACTAGTTTCTTTCATTATTCTTATTAGTTTATGTTACTGTGTTGGACTGTAGCTCCCAGCTACAATATTTTTTTGTCTAAAACATTGTCCAACAGAGTAAATGTGAATAGAAAATAAAAATCCATCGTCATAAACTCTGAAAAACTAAACTCCAAATGATTGTACGTTAAGGTACCCATCCAGGATTTTGATATAAACATAAACCATTACATAAATATTACTTTTATTTTTTACAGAGCAGAAATGCTAATGATGCTGAAAACAGCACAGTCAAGTCCAATGTCCAGAACTTGTAAAGGTTTTGACTCAGAAGAAAGCATGCATACTGAATTGTTAAGGTCATTTTTGTGAAAGTTAGACTGTCCTTGAAGGACCTCTCTCTTTGGTCAATCAACCTGGCTGCTTTCCAGGAACCCTTCCGGAAGCTAGGCTGGGTGGTGGGAGCTGACAAAAGGTTGGACCTTTCTCTCTGTGTATGCTGGTCTCTGCAGTGGAGAGACCACCAGACCCCCAGCCAGTCTTAGGGGGCAGGCCTACAATCAGTGCAACCCCTACGAGCCCTGAAAAGCCACTCAGACCCACTCAGTGCATACCAAAGCAATGAAGATGCTGTGAAGTGGCCCTGAGCATGTTGCAGGACATATACTTGAGAAAGAGACACAAAGAACAGTTCAGGGCAATGCCTCAAACCTCCCTTTATCTTTGGGGCTCACACACTGAGCAGGAACGGGTGGGTGGGTGGGTGGGTGGTTGGGGAGGTTCAACTGGCATTGCAAAAAGAGGGGGTAGACCCTCCTGGAGTGGTTCAAACTCCCTGCAGAAGGAGATGTAATTTTGCAAGAACTTTGTGAACTGTCATGTTGCCCCTTTTTCTCTTCCTACTTCCAATAGAAAAAAGTTTCCTTCTTTTTTTATTTTTTTTAATAGGCTGCTTCTTCTCCAGATAGTGTTCCCAGGGCTGTCTAGTCCTGTGTTGTCCCAAGCAGAAGCCTCCCCAGTTGGCCTCTTGGGGTTTCTACAGTCTTCTGTCTCTGAGCATTCGAGAAATGAGGACTGAGGGCTCTGATAGCCATCAGTTGTAGCCCTCTGGTAGAGATCCCTAGATGCTCAGACAAGAAGTGGGGGTTACACTTCTTGGTAGAGATGGAAGGATGACAGAACGAAAAAAGCAGTTCATCCAGGTGACAGCAGTTAGCTAAGAAGAAGGAACAGGAGAATGGGATCTGAGGAACCACAGATGGGTTTAAGGTTAAATAACTGGTTCCCCCTTCTAGCCCCTATGAATTCTCTGACATATACTCTGATGTGATCAGAGAGCTTTTACTGTCAAGGAGAGGTGGTATGAAGAAAATGTGTACTGTGTCTGCCCAAGCTGTTCCTATCCATAGTTAAATAGAGGGCTTCATAATCCTAGGTTGTCTATCTGGTATCTTTTGGCAACACCAGGTAAAACAATTTACATGACAGTAAAAGCACTCTGATTGCATCTTAATGTACATCAGGGAATCATAAGACAGAGAATTCCCTGGCTTAAGAAGAATGACATGGGTTCAATAACCACGTGACTGAAAGTGCTGAAGGAACAATTTGATATGTGGTTTATCCCAGCTTCTTGAGTGAATATTTCTATGTACTGGTTAAGAGTTGACGCAGGAGAGGGTGTAGTGAAATGGTGACTGTAGGTTTAGTAGTGTTGTCAGTGAGATGCACCTTGTTATCTTGCCTCTGGTCAAGGGTGTGGAAATCTCACATGGGCTTATTCCTTGATGGAAAGGACTTTATCTGGCCAAACTTGCTCCTGCTACCTATAGCTTGCCTCCTCAGAAGTTAGTAATAAACTTCCCTTTGACTCAGGATCAAGTCACATGTGCACAAAGGGTCAGGTTTTATTCTACCTATTAGGCATTTAAATTCATAGTTTCATAGTAGCTAGGGTCGGAAGGGACCTGAGCAGATCATCAAGTCCGACCCCCTGCCATGGCAGGAAAGAATGCGGGGGGCATATGACCCCAGTGAGGGGGT
>NW_005842548.1:859907-896018 GCF_000455745.1 Alligator sinensis
CGGACTAGTTTGCAAGCGGCCACTAGATCCCCCCTCAGCCTTCTCTTGTGGAGGCTGAACAGGTTCAGGTCTCGTAGCCTCCCCTCATAGGGCCTGCCCTGCTGCCCCCTGATCATGCGGGTGGCCCTCCTCTGGACCCTCTCCATGTTGTCCACATCCCTCCTGAAGTGCGGCGCCCAGAACTGGATGCAGTACTCCAACTGCGGCCTGACCAGTGCTGCATAGAGGGGGAGGATTACTGCCTTGTACCTGCTTGAGATGCATCTGTGGATGCATGACAGGGTGCGGTTGGCCTTCCTGACTGCGTCTTCACACTGCCAGCCCATGTTCATTGTGGCATCAATAATGACTCCAAGATCCTTTTCTGCCTCTGTGCTGACGAGAAGGGAGTTCCCCTGCCTGTAGGTATGATGCTGATTCTCTCTCCCTAGGTGCAAAATAAACAAAAAACCCTTCAAAAATAAACAAAAAAACCTTACAGAATCAAAAGAATTGTAGGAAAGACCAAGGAACCAAAAAATCTGTCTATAATGTTCATATCTATAGTGTCATCTGCGAATTTGAACAGGGTGCTTTTTACCCCCACGTCCAAGTCGCTGATGAAGATGTTGAACAGTGTGGGCCCGAGGACCGAGCCCTGAGGGACCCCACTGCCCACATCCCTCCCAGTTGACCTGTCCACCACCACTCTCTGGGTGCGCCCCTCTTGCCAATTAGTGACCCATTTAACTGTGTAGGTGTCGATGCCACAGTCCCCTAGTTTTTTAATGAGAATGGGGTGAGAGACAGTGTCAAAGACCTTCCTAAAGTCCACAAAGACTACGTCCACCATGACACCTGCATCCAAGGATTTTGTGACCTGGTCGTAGAAGGCCACCAGGTTGGTCTGACAGAACCTGCCTCTAATGAACCCATGTTGGTTGCCCCTAAGCATAACCTCCCCTGCTGGTCCCTCGTGGACATGCGCCAAGATAATTCTCTCAAAAAGCTTACCCAGGACCGAGGTAAGACTAACTGGCCTATAGTTTCCTGGGTCCTCCTTCCTCCCTTCTTTGAAAATGGGAACCACATTGGCCCTTAGGTAAGCGTGATTCTATTCTATTCCACTTTGATTCAATTCCACCTTGCGCAAATCTTGAAAATCCAGTAGTGCTTCTACTTTAAGTAACATGCCATTATCTTACTCTTAGACTGAGTCACAAAAAAACAATGAGGAGGAGGAGGGCCCACCCACCTTTTGCATTAATGGATTTTCAGGGACTTGAGCATAATGAAATAGAAACACCTAGTTTACTTACACCCCTAATAGGGTGGAATAGGATCTGGTCTATAGTCTCCATTAATGCTTTGAACAAGCATGGACACAGCAACAAAACTTAGACACATGCAGTTACCCTGA
Source organism: Alligator sinensis (assembly GCF_000455745.1). Taxonomy (NCBI): domain Eukaryota; kingdom Metazoa; phylum Chordata; order Crocodylia; family Alligatoridae; genus Alligator; species Alligator sinensis. The sequence continues at coordinate 861,307 of NW_005842548.1, forward strand.
TGATACTCCAGCAAGCTGCAGCTCTGTTCACTAGCTCCACTCAAGTGCTCCTAATACAGAAACCAGCCTCCAGGTACTGTGGCAAATCTGTGCCACACTTCCACATCAAACATACCGCAGCCCCTTGCTACAAACAGGTGCCTGTCTACTTGCTAGTAGGTTTAGTGTTACCTTGTCCTTGCCCCACACTCCCCATAAGTCCCTTAATACACTGAGGGTATTTGTTATTAATTAATAGGGTTCAGATCCTTGAGTGACAGCTCTGGGCACTGTTCAGTGTAAACAGTAAATCATTATTTTCACTGAGTCCAAATCACCTTGGTGAAACTCATTGGTGAGCAAATTTTAACAGCGATGCCCGAAAAGGTGCAGAGGCTAGCTTGTCTTTCTCTACACTAGCATCTCATGCTTTGCTCTTTCACACCAATTCAACTGCTCCCGTTCCTGATACCCACTCTCAGAGACAGGTAATGTTTGTTGTGTAGATAAGACTGAAGCGTCTTAAGCATTGAGTCATTCAGCAGAGCTTGTGCAGAGATGAGGTCACCTCAAATACATGTTCAGTTAATGAATGTGTTTTTTCCATATCTTCCCCACTCTTGTCACAATCATTTCCCTCTCTCTCCTATTCTAGAGACTCTTGAAGGTGTCAACTGAAAAGTTATCAAGTAAATAAAGTATCTTTCCTCCACTGTAAGTAAGCATTATGCCTCGGGGAGCTTAGCTGTGCTGCCCCCACATGTCTTTCACAGTACACACTAGTCACTTGGCCACAGCTAAAGGGACTACACAAAGCTAGAGCACCCTCAGAGGTAGCATTACAAGAACGGGCCAGTGCAGAGGTGTAACTACCAGGGTCTGTGCTTTCAGTGGCAGAAACAGCAGTGGCAATGGTGGGGGCTGAGCTGGCTGCAGCAGCAGTGGTGGCTGGGCTGTCAGAAGCAGTGGCTGCCATTCTTGTTCCCCCACTAAGTGGATGCCCAAGTTGCCCCTGCTCCCCACTTCATTATGCTACTAGACCAGTGGAAATGGGAGCTTCTGGTATACTGGGATGCCACTGCTATACCTGAACTTACTTAGGAGGACAGGCCAAGTCGGGTGGATTTCACGTGCGATCCTTTCCCTGACATCAGTGAGAGTTGGCCGAGACTGTTACTTATGAGTTTAGAAGAACGTACAACATAGGCAAGGCAAAATCATTTTCATGCCATCCACGGACTCTAACTCCCTATGACTCGTAGGGATCCCAAATCAGTCCTCCACCAGGAAAAACATTCCTTTGGGGCCCTCGGTGGGTTTTGAGCAGTTGGTTTAGCCTGTAAAGTTATAAAATCAGGGGGATATTTTCTGTGTTTTTGTGAGAATGAACCCCATAGGTCTCTAGCCAGCTAGAGACACGGAAATATATTAAAAGGTTCTCTCAGTCCATTCTATTTACTATGTTGTGGAGATAATTGTTATGTGGAAACACTGAAACTGGTGATTCCCTGACTCAACAACCATGTGACAAGTAGTAAATAAAAACAATGACTAATGTTGTCTTGAAATCAATGCCTGTTTCTTTATTGCATTCCCTTCTCTGGTTTTATTTTTAGCATTTTAGAATTTATGAACGAAAAGGATGCTACTTTCAGGCACACACCATATGGCATTGTTTGGAGTCAATTAGAGTAGTTATTAAAACCGAGCTAGTACAAGATGAGACCAAACACAAATACTCCCAAATATCAAGACTAAAGATTATAGGCCAGGCTCACTGTAAACATAAAATGAACGTGGGCTAGTAGGACAAGCTCAGTAATGTCCATCCAGAGTTATGGAAGGGTGAGCAACATAGCAATGTAAAGGGGGGGTTCAGAAAAGTTAGCCCCCAGTGACAGAAGACGCACTGAATTCTGCTGATCATAGTAGAAAGAATAATCATGTACGTTTCTTTCATTCGAAGCATTTAACTGAATGAAATTAGCTGAAATTACCGTGTTTATACAAAACAAGGCACTGTGGCTAAAAGGCGTCAATGAACAATACTATTTCTCTAACGAAGAACTCTAAAGTCAGGGTTTCCCAGAAGGAGGGAGAAGAACCAGAGGCAAAATCACATGCTGATGTTCCAGTCTTCTGAGGTCACCGCGCAGCCACTTGGCGCCGTGGAGCCATGACTGAACTGTGCACAAACTGAAATCTGATTACTAACGTGATTTCAAAATGGTGGGCGTGCTACTGTGGCATTGCGACTGAATAAATAATTCCATAGAGCTCTGGGAAAACAGGAGAGGGCAAAATTAAGTCAATACAATTTTAAAAAAGCAACAAAACAAAACAAAATTAGCTGGAAAGCATATTGGTAAAACTGTGGGATTATAACAAACAGTATAAAACAATGGAAAACCCATGGCAGAAAGTAGTCTGGTCTGGTACTAGAAAGGGAGTAGCTACTTCAGGTGTTTTCCAATCCTAACTTCCCTGACACAGTGGGCTAATTTGCAAAGATGATGAATAACCTTGGGACTTTCAGCTACGGGAGTTTATCGTCTTGGCAAGCTAGGCCAGTCAAATACTTTCTCATGAACTAAACTTCTGTCTCATCTAAAAGCAAATCTGATGCTGCAATGCTGAACAAGGACCTGTTCTCCAGCTACTTTACCCCACATGGAATTGGGCTCCACGTTAAGAGGATACAAAAGACAAACCCCGCATGGAATTGGGCCTATGTGCTGGATGGAAGAGCCTGGTGGGCCATATTTTGCCCGCCCCTGTGCTAATTGTACATCTGCAATCAATTCCCCAAGAGTCTCTCCCTCCATATCTCTTCAGCCTCCTGCAGGCTCCCTTTGAAAGGCCTAATGTATAGGTAGAACAGCCCATATTTTTCACTCTTCCTGTCCAAAGAGTTTCCAATTAAGTTAAACAGTACCTTGAAACAGGAATTTGCAAGTTTCTGCTTTTTAGTGGGTAGCCACTAAGTAAAGTCACATCTGGTAAAGCTGGTTGAGTGTGAAGCTTCTCTTAAAAGTCGTGGTTAACTAGAGTTTAGCTGACAGCTCATTGGGATTCTAATTGTTTGTGGTTGTGTTTTCTCCATCATAGAAAGCCATTAGTATAATTAAGGTATTTCTCACTCTCCAAGGAGAACTCACTGAAGAATCTCTATAGCAACGAGCAGTCTGTTCCTGTTAAACAAGTGAGTCATCAAACACAATTACACTGATATCAGTATAGATGATCATGACATGTATCTCTGACGAGAGCTGACCTTTTGGGCAAAAAAGCAACATAAAAATAATGACCAAAAATGTGATTGGAACAGCAGCAGTTGACAGAGGTCTTTTTCATCTGCCCTGGCAGAGTCACAGCTTTTTTGGTTGGTGACTCCCAGAAGAGGGCCCTATTTCCCAGCAGATTATTTTGGTTCAAGTACAGCTATTCAATAGGTTCTAATATAATAATATGCCCTCTGTCTCTGCTGCTATCTCTTAAGGCCTGATACACAGACATAAACTTCAACAGTTGCGTGGCTCCAGCCCTGTTTGCAGGTGTCTGAAATCCCATGTTATTCATGTATGATGAAGCCAAGAGGCAGTGACGCAGCTTGTTCCAAATATGAGCCAACATCCTCTTTCTACTGCTCCACTGAATCATGCCTTTTGTACACATGCCACATGTACAATAGTCCCCACTCACCAATGGTCCCCACTTTAGAGGTGAACAAGAAAAGAGATTTAAAGATACCCTGGAGGCCAATCTGAAGAAATGCAATATTAATATAATTACCTGGACGATTCAAGCACTGAATTGTCCCCAAAGGCATCATAAGCATTGATTATTTTTCATAAGTCTGCCTCCCTGTGGAGGTGGATAGATAAGAGAGATCAAGAGAGAGAGCCATGGCCTGACATCACCAGGATCTGCTCCTTGCTCCTGGAACGACAGTATTTGCCACATCTGCAGTTCAACATGCAGATCTTGGATCAGCCTCCTCAAATCATTTGTGGATTCACTAACGATTCCCCTATTTACTGGAGGACGGTTCTCTTTGTATCGAGGGACTACCATTGACAATGATGACAGTGACAATGATGAACATGTATTTTAAAGCAGGATCTCTCATCATTCTCCAGAAAACACCATTGGCCTCATGTACAGCTATAGAACAGATAGCCATACGTTGATGTAAAGATTTTGCCTGGTGCTGTATTTCCTTTCTCCTCTCTCAGACTGCTTTTATTCCATGAATCTAACTATCCAGACCTGAGCAGGACGAATAAACTTCCCAGGAGACCCATAGTGTTATCCACTGGAAGATCAAGATTCTAAGGTCATTGATCCCATACCCCACCAAGGTGAGAAGCAAACGCCTTGCCCCAATTAATAAAGCCCTAAGAAGTCACAGGATATTGGATTTTATACATGTCACTGGATGAGGCCTGAGTTTGCCCTGGGCCATAGTCCAGAGTAATTTGGAGGACAAATTGCATAGGTGGCAAAGAAGGAAATATTTCCTTGGCAGATTGAGTTTTAAAATGGCAGCTGTTAGGAGCCAGTTAGGGGTAGAGAATAGGAACGGTGTTCCTGCTGAGAAGGATCACCGCCTCGAATGCAGCACAGGTGCATGATATACTCCATGTGTCACGTGGATAAGGTCATATTAAGCAAACAATCACAAGCCAGGTTTGTGAGGGCTGGGGGAGGCAGAGACCACTCTGCTGGGAAGTGTTTGGCTCAGACTCAACACTCAGGCTCCTGGAAACGTCTCCTTTTTCATGGAGGGGTGTTGTGTCAGGATTGACAGTAGTCTTATACAGAGTTTAAATTATGGTTTGTATGGGACGGTTTAGATAAGGATGATCCTGCCTCAGGCAGAGGGTTGGACTAGGTGACCTCTGGAGATCCCTTCCAGCCCTACTTCTCTGTGACTCTACAAGAAAAAGCTACTCCCTGCAGGGAGAGAGCACAGCGCTCTCCGCAGCCTGGCCCTGCCTGTGTGCATGCGTGTGTACACGTATTCTGTTCCACGGGACTCCCTGGCTGAAAGGGAAACTTCCACTCACAGATGCACACTGTATGCATGCTTCAGGTTCAAGGCTTTATTGTGTCACCTGGCTGCACTGCCCCTGAAGGGCTCCTACAGTAAATATGGGCTGGTATCAGGCACAGCAGTGGGGCTTATGCTCAGAAGAGGTGGGGGGGTCTCTGCAGTGAAAGATGAGTTTGCTTGTTTGAAAGTCAGGAAGCCTTTGCCATCACTCTTCAAATATTCATGGCTAGAAAGAGTGGTTCCTGCATAATTGATCAGGACATGAATTCACATATATACACTGAGCTACCAGATGGAACTGTACATTTTTCAGTGTTAAATATGCAGTCCTCACTATCTAAGCTGAACTACTTCTGCTCCTTTTTCCTGCAGTAGCAAACATGTGGTCCTTACTGCGTGGAATTGTCCTGTGGATTTTCATAGGGATTAAATCAAGCGTTTCCTATGGATGGTAATCAGATGTGGTTCTCACCATTTTTTAGATGCAAGGCACCCCTCATTATACTCAAGGCAGCCCTCAGAAAATTCCAGCTCTCAGCTTTCACTCGTTTTTTGACTATAGAAAAATAACAGAGCAATTATTCTCTTGCAAAGGACTCAGAAAGGCTACAACAGGTCAGAATGTTTTTGGCAGTATGGATTCCTTTTTGAGATCTCTGGTTTTATATCTAAGTTGTGAGTCATGAGAAGTCTCCTACAGCACCCTTAAAAGGATCTCACTGCATCCCAGGGTGCCATGGCATCCTAGCTGAGAACCACCGATCTAAACAATTATCTTTGTGCACAATGTCATGGATATCTGCAGCTCTCACAAGGCTGTTAGGGTGTATTGACACGTGCTTCAGGGTGGGAGTAGGGGTGGGGGTATTTTAATTAGAGCATTTTTCAGGAACCTCTCTATTGAAACTCCTGCAGCGTCTCATATTCAGCATCCCACACTTCAAAATGGCAGCGGGGGCACTTTAACTAAACCTCATTTGATAGGCTTTAGATTAAGTGCCCCCCCACCATTCTGAAATGTGGGGATGCTGAATACATGTGATGCTGCGACTGCTGGAGCACACTAATTAGATTAATCGAGTCTGCTCTGACTTAGAAGTCATCGGAGCAAGTGTTGGGCCCGTTTATAGGTGCAGCCTCGTGGCAAGCAGTAAAAATTAAACTGATAAAAGCCATGATCTCCCCGGTCACAAATCAAGTGTCTAAGGGTGTTGTTACATGTTACAAATCGCACACGCTAATTCTAAGTTGGCATGTGCTGTGAACAGTTGCACATTGAGGGTTAATATCCTGTATAATGTGCACAGCTCTGACTTGCCACTAGAGGGCTGGCGACCAGGGGCATGGCTAGGAGCTGCCAAGTCTGCTCCATGCTCCCCTGCTACTCACCTGTCCCCCTGCCCCATGGCTCCTGGAAGCTCCCCATTCATCCCACAACTGCTCCCTATTCACCCATCCCTGTGTGTCTCTCTCTGGGTCTCGTGTGTGTGGGGGTAGGAGGCTGGGACCAGTGTATCCTCAGATACTAAAGGACCACAAATTGGTGATCTGCCCTGTAGAGCAAACTGACATTATTGCAACATGAGCTGCTTCACACCAGCTGGAGAGAATCCTCACCCAAAGAGGTGCAGCTCTGAGAGGCTTCGAACCCGCTTAGCTCATCTTTTCCTGCCATAACATGCAGGAGTGTTCCTGTCTTAAGAGCATTTAACACAAAGGAAAGGTAATGTCTAACAACACCTTCACAAGATCTCAGGCCAACTCTGGTGTTAAGATATTTATTACTTTCACTTCTATCCTCTAAACCCAATACCTCTCCCAGCAGAAAAAGAGCACATTAAACATACCCTTTCAAATTGTGTCCTGTAGGTTTGGGAATCAAGCAAACAGTGGAGCTGTTAAAAATTCATAGAAAAATGTCTATGTCATTTTCAGGACATTCCAAATTTATTAATAATAAATTATAATATATTGCACATGCATGGATCCTTTTCTATACAGACTGCAAAGCAATTTGCAGACTTTAATTACTCGGGCCTCATAACATATCAGAATGGGGAAGTGTTGTTTTTCCCAAACTACTGTATGGAAGATGAAAGGGAGGCAGGGCAAAGTGACAGCAAGTCCTTAGAAGACCTGGGAGGTCTCTCATGCCACTAGATTTTGAGAGAGACAAAGGTCCTTGTGGGTATCATCTTGAATTTCCAAGGTTCTTCAAAATAATTATGCTTAGAACCTCAGATTTCAATGAGATCAAGTTGGCCCCACAGCCTAACTGTATAGAAAGGGGAAATTCTGTCATTTTGAATGTCTTATAATGGTTGATGAAGTGGAAATTGCCCACAGTGACTAGAGAGTCTTTACCAGCAATTGGTTTCACAGGTGTCTAAAACCAATTTATATCTGTGCTTCTACTGTATTAGTGTTGTGCAATTGTTCACTATGTGCAGCTCCGTTGCCACTAATGGGAACTGGGCATGTGCGTTAATTAATTCTTCCTGGCCTAACTGTAGGATCCTTAGATAGAATAGCTAATAAACATGCAATATATTTCTAATAGTGATTTGGTGCAGGCATTGCCCTACTAGGAAGTGCACTGAGATGTTCCAAGTTTCACACAGGGCAGCTGTAAAAATAGTCATGCTGAGTGCACTGTACATGGACCTGTGGCCTAGAGGTAAAAGTCTTCATGACTTCTTACAATGCCCTCAGATATTTATTTCCTGTATCTTTCAATTTTGTATAGTTGTTTAAACTTTCCCTTATTTTTTTGTCAGATCCCATTTTAGATGATGGAGGCAGAAGGCTTGAATTGGTAGTCCTTATTCTTGGGATAAGTCCATTTGACTTTAGTTGAAATACTTAAATGAGTAAGGTCTACAAAACCCGCTCCAAAATCTTGTTAATTCTCTTCCCCTTTTTTGCTCAAACATTGGAGGTCCTAAATAAAGAACACCTACAGTTTGGCTTGATTGGGTTTTTTTAATCATCCAGAGATAAAGTAGTGTTGAAATGTCATTAAGGCATCAATCCCAATCACATCCTTCCCCCATGAAGTTGTACCACAAAGTTACAGTCCCGTCCCATGAATTTATAGGCCAATTCTCACCAAAGGCAGACTAGACACATAGTGATATCAGTGACCAGGCAGCAGGACACAAGCGCTGCATTCTTCACAACCCTGAAAAGACTCGGCTGAAAGGGCAACCTGGGGTACATTAATTTATGTGCATGCTGCTATGGAGTGTATTCTTATCCCTGGGATGACAGCTGTACCATCTTAGCTTCCAGTCCTACTGTGAGCTCTCTGTATGTGAAACCTTTAGGTATGCATGAAGTCCCACTGATTTCAATTCAGGCACTGCCCCACAGGAAGCTCCTTGTAGATCAAGGCCTCAGTACCCAGCAATTGCACTGCTTATTATGAAAGTCACCTGGCACTTCTCATTGTAATGTCCTGTTTATACCTGCTTCTAACCTTGCCAGCTTTGACTGTTAGGGATGACATTTTCATGCTAGGCATCCATTCCAGACTGGTTTGGGTTTAGGTTGAATACCAGTCAAGATGTTTCTGCCATTTCAGAGGAAGCGATTAAGAAAAAAAATCCATTGTTTTTGCCCCTGGTAAATAAAAAATGTTGATGACCTCTGCTTCAAAGGCTTTGCAACAGGGAATGAGTGGTGTTACCTGTCAGCTCTATGTTCCTGAGGGAGCCCTGGCACCCAGCTTGCTGGACTTACAAAGGACTTTTTCTATCCCCCCCCCATCCCACTCCCCCACACACATACCTCATCTACCCAGAATTAAGCAGAAGAAAAGTTTAATGGGCATCTCAGGCCATACATTCCCTGGTCCCAGAATGGGAGGCCTATTTAAACTTGATTGACTAAAACTCAGTCGCCGGGTCAGAGAATGCTGAGGCAAGAGACCATGTCAGAGGGGGTATGGACAATATTTGAACAATGGTTAAGGGTTGATCACAGCATCTAGCCTGTTGGAGCCCTGACCACAAATGCTGTCATACTTTTCCTGAGATGACTGGTGGAAGTCCTCCTCACAAAGTTTATGAACATTTCAAGTAATCCCCTTAAGTCTGTTAAAAGACTACAGTAAAATCTGAAAGTCATGCTAAGCTGAGGCTTATTCACAACAGGTAAAATACAAAACACTGATGCTGACTTCACAGTGCAAGCATAACTAGGCCATCTGTGAAGAAACAATGTGGTATCCCTTCCAGTATATCTTCTATATTCATCATAATTTCAAGCTGGCTCCTAGATGTCTGGTTACTCCTTAAAACTTGATGTTTTTCCTGGTTGTTAATCCGTTCCTTGAGATGTTCCAAACCAGATAACCCCTTGTCACTGAAAAAGGTAATTCATTTAAATGTAAACTGTTTATATAACAGGATTTTCCCTGTCAATTATGGCTTGGGACCCTCTTGATTTACACAATTAAAAGAATGTTTTGAAGAGGCTGGACTAAGGTATAAGAAAGCTGTAAAGCAGCAAACAGTGTGCTTCAAGAGGGAGAAATCTCTCTGACACCATCTGCTGTTGTTCTTGAGAAGCTGGGAGAAACAGATCCTAGAAGGATCTGCTGGGAACTTTGCTTGTCAACAAATCACCCAAGTGCCTTGGAACGGGGAGATCCCAGCTCTCGCTCACTCTCTCTTTCTCTTTCTCTTTCTCCTTCTTTCTCTCTCTCTTTTTCTTTTTCTCTCTAGGCATAGCTTTCTGAACCTGAATTTTCTTAGTTAAGCTTGAGCTAGGTTTCCCCAAATACTCAATTAAACCAGGGTAATATTGTAATCATGTTTGTTTGTTTTCCCTTGCATGGCTATTACTACTAGTACCATTATAAATTTCATATACTTAACAATAAATAACTTTTATAGTCAAACTGGTGGTAACCGGGTATATTTTTCCTTCTCTACTTCCCGTTCCCCACTTGCTCTGCAGCAACGCTTCTTTTTCCTAAGCCAAAGATCCCTGTGAAGCCCAGAACTACTGTGGGGTCCTCTCATCAAGTGGCTACAACTACTAGGACAGTTAGGGCAAAAGAGTTCGAGACACACAAGGGGATCAGCTTGTATATGCAGGGTGCTGCAGCAGCCCCGGGAACAGCTGATGCCAGCTGCAGAGGGAACTGTAAGTCAGTGGGTGTGGGGCGCGGGGTGGGGGGCATGGCTCTTGCTGCTACATGCACCCCGGGAGGGCTGCGGGCTGGGGGACTGCGCCAGGCTCTTCCTGGGGGGTGCGAGACCCCGGATCCACAAGCTGGACGAGAGCAGGCTGCCACCCACCCTGAGCATTGGGAAGACCCCGGTGCTGCTGCTGGCCCCAGCCGGTAGCAGTAGTTTGCTCTCATCCTGAGCACAGATCCCGGGGCATGCACCCCCCAGGAATAGCCTGGCACAGTCCCCCAGCATGAAACCCTCCCGGGGTGCACATAGCAGCAAGAGCGTTCGAGACACACAAGGGGATCAGCTTGTATATGCAGGGTGCTGCAGCAGCCCCGGGAACAGCTGATGCCAGCTGCAGAGGGAACTGTAAGTCAGTGGGTGTGGGGCGCGGGGTGGGGGGCATGGCTCTTGCTGCTACATGCACCCCGGGAGGGCTGCGGGGTGGGGGGGGGGGGCCGGCCCCCCCCCCCCACCCCGCAGCCCTCCCGGGGTGCACATAGCAGCAAGAGCTGTGTCCCACCGCCCCGCACCCACTGACAGTTCCCTCTGCTTTGCTCCCTGCTGCAGCCCTGGGAGCGGCTGGTGGGCTGCGCCGCACCCTCCCCCTGCCCCTTCCCTAGTCCCAGCCTTACTCCCTCCCTCACTGCCATGGGAATGTATTATTATTTTCCCAGATTTGAACCAATTTTTTTTCTTTTCTTCCTTTTATCCCAATTTCAACTGAGTTTTATGTTTGGAAAATAAACCCTGAAAAATTCCCGGATTTTTTTTTTTAAATAAAAGCTGAACATGCAGAACAGTACTTCTAATTCAGGGGTAAGCCCCATTCTCTGACCAGATGAGAGCATAATAGGGTATTCTAGCAATTGTTCTGCAAACGTGTTTGCCATGGAAAGACCCATCCCAATTCCCTTTGCACTTGCTTTTCTCTAGGAAGATGTATATGGGTTGCTGACATACCAGTGCTGTGACACAGCTTGTGATAAATGGATGAAAGGCCCTGCAGGATACCTCAGAGTATGTGCTTTAAGTCAAAAGCACACACTCCATTACCAACAGCAGCTCAAACTTCCAAGGCTTGAAAAAGATACTGGGATATTTAATTTACAGGCCTTCAAGAGGTGCTTAGGAAACCAGCTACCGCTGCCTAGGCATATTGGCAAGACTGATGTAAAATGCTGACCTGGATTCCAGCCAGCACTTGAGTGTGAAACTACTGAAGAGAAGGTAGGTAGGTGTGAATGCCTTTCCTCTGACTTGTGTGGCTGAGGAAAAACAGCTGAGTTTCATTAAGGGCAGATGGCCTCTTTAGCATTAAGCAACCCAATTAAGGTAGCCTGATAAAGTCACCTAGTCTCCATAGCTGGAAGGGTGTGGAGTGTAGTGGGAAGGTGTGAGTTCTGGGTCAAAATACTGAGGAATAGAAATCCGATCTAGGTTTGAGGTTCTTGGGGGTTTTTTTTTAAATATATGAGGGCAAATAGAGCCAGGTAGTCTGCACTGAATGCTTAATCTCTGTTTTATCTTGCCATCCTGTCAAAATTCACTCAGGATAGTTCTCTCATGATAGCATGCTAAATAGCTGGCTTCCTAGGACACTTATTTGAAATACATGCACACCAGACAGGGCAGGAAGAGAATCTAGAACAAGGAAGGAGAGCTTGTGAGTAGGTGCAGTTCCTGTTTTAAGATCAGAGGCTGTGATTTGAAATCCACACAAAGCCCAGAGTATTTTTGGGTGAGGTGAGCTCCTGCTGCTCTTGTTTTGTTTGACTTCAAAAGCAGGGCATTTGCTCTTCTGCACGTCTCCCACATCACCTAGCAGGAAATGAATTGGGAGGTTTGAGGTCCTCTTGCTACCACTTCACATTAACCCTATGTGCTCTCAGAGGTCCAGCCTGCAGCTTTCCCTGTCACAATGCAAAGCTACCCCATGCTGTCTTTCCAACTGAAAGGTTTGGAAGGTGACAGTCCTACCCCTGGCTGCTTTCTCTGCATTCCTCTTTTACTTTGGGAAAATGACAGTGCAAAGAACAGAAGCAATATTTGAAGGCACAGAGTTGTGCGCTAAAGATGGCCTTGAAATCTCTGCCTGGCCTGGAATCTAAATTCAGAGTTAGAGCTTGGGAACAGCCCTTCCTGAGATCACCTTATTCCTCTGAATAATAGAGCCCTAGAAAACACTCTCCAAATAATACAGCTTTCTGTTTGTCTAGGACTAAGTGTGCACTGTTGTGGTCTTCTGCTTCTGAGATCTTGGGGGCTAAATTAGAGGTACCCCAGCTCCACCTTGTTGATAAGCATGCAGTATTACTAGCCTCAGTTCTACTGATAGGGGTTGCCCCTATCTGTTAAAGGCCAGGCAGATGGAGCCATTTTTCCCATTCCACAGGCTCAGGCCTTGCCAAGACCATGTCATCCCACTGCACCGACCAGCTTCTGCCACAGCTCAGAATTCACTGATCGTTCTTTAAGGGATGTTTCTCATTCACTATTAGTACAGAAGATGGGAGTGTCTTTGGCCAATGGGAACTCCCTGGGGGAGTGGAGGCAGCAATCCATGTTGCTGCTGAAACAGCATGGGCTAACAGCAATGCACATCCTATCACATTCCAGAGATCATAGTTAATAGTATATGTTAGGATGCCCTATTACAGGCTGGGGAGAAAAAGACAGGCAGGGGGGGCAGTGATCTGAAGGCAAGCATGGGAGCTGGTTATCAAGATTTGAGTCAAGCTTTCCCCATCTGGAAAATGAAGACTGATTCTTCACTGCCTCAGCAGGTAGTGAGCTAGCTAATATCTGTCAGTGTCCTGATACCTTGGTCACAAGAGCAGGGAGAGACAAATGCAAAGGGGCTTTCTCCTTGCCTGTGAGGTGCAATTTTTGCTTTTAAAGAGATTGAGACAGAGAGCAGAGACAGATCCAGCAGAGTTACGTTCCAGACCCACACACCCCCTTGCAGTGCTCAAAGCCCTGGGTGGGAAGAGACCTCTTGCAGAAGTGCTTGAAGAAGAAAGGATAGGCCACATAGCTCCCGACTTTGACTCATCTGCTGATATGTGGTGCCCTGCCTTTGAATGGACTAAATGCTCCATAATGTCCACTCAATGCACTTGCATGCAATTACTGCCAGATGTCATACTACCCCTTCCTAGCTCTGAATAACACTATCTATTCCCAGATGAGAGTTGATTGAGAATCTGTGTAGTAGTAAAGCAAAGCTTATCCAGTAATCTTATACAGACCTACCTTCCCTCCTTTTCTTTTTGTTCCTTTTTTTAACCTTTGCTTCATTCTTCATTGTTTCTGCCTTTTCCCAGTCCTACATGTCACCTGTTGATGCAAATCAAAAGTCTGACTTGCCCATCGGTTCAGGTCCACAATCGGTCATATCTTTTTTTAATCTCTAACACCACATGGCTGATTTATTCTAAGGTCCCCGGGATTTGGGCACCCAAATTTAGACCTCTTGAAGGAATCTAATTTTTAGAAACACTCAGCATGCAGCCTCTAATCATAAACCCCTTTCATGCCCCCATGCACAACCCTCCCTAAGTGCCATGCATTTAGAAATGTGTATTCCATTTGTGCTGTTAGGGGGTGGAAATGTGTTATTATTACCGTATTCTATTTTCAAACATAAAATTGCACAAATTATCATCGATTACTGTTATTATGTCTTTTGCTTACTCTAATGTGTATTTGCATGCAGTGCTTACTGAAAAGTAGTTAAGACAAAAGCAGCTCATTGCTAGAGGAGAACTGTGCTGAATGGGCTGAATGAGTAGCATAAATAGCTGCTCTCAAGAACACCACCTTTTTTTTCTTTCCTTTTATAACTGTACTGGCATTGAAGCACAGCCATTCAGCTCATGCAGAAGCAGATCTATTTTTTTTAAAGGAGGGTAGTTAACAAAGGGAGATTTTCACTCCCAAGGATGGGCTATTGTTCTGAGAACCCAGAGAGATTGTGGCGTTTGAAGCACTGACTCAAATGCCTGCTTTGCAGTTGTAGCAGGTTCAGTGAAGGCCTGGCTCTGGAGATTCCTTCCCATCGGAGTCTGTAGTCCAGCTTTCAGAGTTTTATGAATCACCCATCTGTAGTACGGCTTGCAGGCAGATTGAATGGCTCTCCAAGAATAAATTCCTTAAAGGTCTCATTCTCTCTGAGATGCCTAACATTATGCCTGACCCTTTATTAGGAAGCAGGATTCCTCTGACAGATTGTTTGTTTTCATGGTATACCTCAAGTCTGTCAATCTTACAGGTTAATTGGTAGTGAATTAGCACTCATGAAAGAAGGACTGTTAATGTTGATTGACATAGGCACAGCATGGACACATTCCTCCCCACATACTGTAACACTGCCAGATAGCTTTCACTCTTGACCCGCAGCATCTCATGCTAATCTGGCTCTGGATTTTGCTATAGCTTGGCTAATAATGTGTTCATTCCTGATATAGCCCCACACTATTCTTGGGTTCAAATACCATGTTGTTAATAGACCTGAGTTCCAACTAGCACCATCCTCTGCTATTCTATAATCTCTGATTCTGGTACAGATTTGCTACTACACTTCATGCTTCTGTCCCAGCATATGGGAACCAGCTCACAACTACCTCCACTGCAAACACAAGCCAATACACAGCTTTGCCATACTGACCTACAGCCTGCCCAGCTATTCTAGTCCTGATCCATCTTTACAAAGCAGCCAGTTATGGCAGGCTGTGCCAAATTGTGCCAGAGCTGAATGACAGGGAAAAACTCCCTACCAAGACCAGACTGTTTCCAAAATAGTTGCTCGGTATGAGTACACACAGAAATCTCTGTATCTGCACTCAGTCCCTGGAAAACAAAACCACCTACTATTGTTTGGAGAAGCATCTGTGAACCATTTATTTCAAAATTAGCTTTTATTTTTCGGTTGAGGTTTCAAGAATCTGTATTGCCTAATCACAGAGGGTGTGAATGGGGTGACGAGGCTCCTCTAGAATCCTAGGTATTCCTAACTAATGTAGTATATGCAGCAATCTCCTCCATGACTACCCAGGCCAAGTCTGAAACCAGCAATGACCCTGTCTGCTAACAGCAAACATCTCTAGACTGTGCTCACTTAGTTTAGAGCAGTGATTCTCAGCCAGAGTGCCAGGGCATCCTGAGCTGGCACAAGATCTGTCAAAGAGTGCCCAAGGTGTGAAGAGATAAGTGCAGGCTCAGGCCGGCCTGCCCCCTCTGCAAGGAAGTAAACCCTATAATAAATGTGTTAGCTTTTGAAACGGGGTGCTGCTCAATTCAGAAAAGTTTATGGAGGTGAAAGCCTCAAGTCAAAGAAGTGGTGCATCGAGTCTGAAAAGGTTGGGAACCACTGGGCTAGGAGATAAAAGAGCACTGAGTAAACAGTATCCTGTATTAATTTTCAAAGATATTTAGGCTCCTAAAGAGGATTCTTTTTTGAGGCTCATTTTCTCCCAGTCTTTCCCATTAGTCCATTATGTTAAAGAACTAATTATTGGAAATTTACTTTAAATACCACCCAACCCCATGAAGGATCCTAAAGCACTTTATACCAATGCATACTAGGGCTATGCGAGACTTCGGACAGAGCTTCGGATCCAGAGAAGCTTTGGACACTTCGGGGTCCAAAGCAGCATGTCCAGGTCAAAGCGCTGGCCTCATTCAGCTTCCCAAAGTGGTTCGGAGCTCCCGAAGAGCTTCAGAGCCACCTCGGAGATCCGGCCATAGGATATAATGGAGAAACAATAAAATATCCATAATTTTGTTGTTTTTTGTCCACTTTGGATGAAATTTTCAGGAGTAGTAGACTCTGCCGACAGCATGAAGTCTGCCAAGTTTCAAGAAGATCGGTGCAGGGCTTTGGGGGTAACTTCACCCCAAATGCTTGAAAGAAAAACTCCTGTCACATCTACGTGTTACACCACAGGGGGGGTCAAAACTGCAGGGCTGGTAGCTCTTACTGAGGCCACAAAGCCTGCCAAGTTTCAAGAAGATCGGTGTAGGCGTTTTGGGGGAACTGCCTCTCCAGCTGCAGACAAGCAAAACTCGTGCCATGGGTGACACTGCGTGTGTCAAGGCGCAGCGGGGTGGCAGCTGCAGGGATGGTGGCCCCTGCTGCAGCCACAATGACTGCCAGCTGTCTAGGAGATTGGCACAGGGGGGTTCTGGGGCCCTGCACCCCTAGCAGCTGACAGACAAAACTCGTGCCATGGATGCTTGTGGGACTGACTGTGTCTGTCTTGAGGGGTGGGAGAGATTACTGCAGGCCTGGTTACTAAGCTACTGTGTTACCAGTTACCAATTAATCATGATTCACTCAGGGACCAGCTCAATACACAGGACCTAGCTAATGTAGCCAATTAATTGCCATCAATTAGCACCTACAAAACCAGACTAAGGAGAGGAAAGACTCAATACAGACAATCAACTGCCCCAAGACAGACACAGTCAGTCCCACAAGCACCCATGGCATGAGTTTTGTCTGTCAGCAGCTAGGGGTGCAGGGCCCCAGAACCCCCCTGCACCGATCTCCATAGCTGGCAGGCGTCACAGCAGGGGCCACCATCCCTGCAGCTGTCACCCAGTCCAGAGCTCTGCCATCCCAAGCGGCTGGATCCGAAGCCAGATCAGATCGCTGCCGATTCGCACAGGCCTAATGCATACCACAACGTGACTAACATATGGCCACCTGTGAGTTGGAGTGCTGCAACCAGCCAGTGCATAGGATACTGTACGGTGACAGGAGAGGGCAAATTTCGGCCCAGAAAAGCAACCCCCATCTTTTTAAAAAAAACACCAAAAAAACTCTACACTGAGGTCTTTACTATCTGTGCAGAGCAGACAGGACCTCAGCCCTTCAATCTTACACACCAATGGTGCTATCCAAGATTAAGTTAATGAACCCTAGGGAATAATTACTCAAAAATAACCAACTCCCTTTAGTTAAAAGGAACCGTGGACCATAATAAATCTCAACCATTTGGAAGGCATCATCCAAATGGTGGAAGGATAAGAATATCAACCTTCAACTGCTTTGTGCCTGGAGTTCCTTTGGAAGTGGAGTAAGCGGGTCTCTCCAAGTGTAATCCTAGGATTACAGGGCCAATTCTCACTTTACAAGTGTTGTTTTGCCTCCCTGGGACTCCATGGACAGAAGGGATCCACCCCACTCTAAAGGAAGTACCAGGCCTGCATTACCAATTGCTGATCTGTATATAAGCATGGGCATGGACATTTCAACAGGCCGTGCCAAAGCTGGGCCTCACTAAGCAGCATGAACATCCATGTGCCATGCAGGCAAAGTCTTAGAGATGCTGCTCACTGCTGAGCACAGTTGTAACAGGCACCACTGGGAAGTTTGGTTGATCAGGAAGCTACTGCCACTCACCTCCTATTACTGTGTCAGTTGCTCAAAAACCACTGGTGTCTTTAGGCAGCTCAGCTGCACATAACAAAGTCCAGATTTTGCTGGTGCCTGGATGTGCAAATACGGTGTAATGAGGAACTGGTCTGAATCATTCTGCCCCTTTCCTGATCACTAATTGTTGTCAGGCAGGTCACAATATGCTCGGATTTATTATTTGCAATGATTTGCCAAACAATGTCCTTGCTCAGTAGATGAAGTGCATGCTGCATGCTTCAACATGGTGCCTGTAAATAACTGCATGTACAATTAAATGCAGGAGCACTTTTCACAAGTTGGCTGTCTAATTACAACTGTTTGGTGTTACACTGTACTTCCTCCATCTGCATCTACCTGTAATGGCTCATTTATACTCCCATGGTAAGAAGGGAATATCTTTTATAAGTGTGTCTGTGGTGCCTGGCACTCAGGGGACTTAATCTTTTATTGCTCTGCTGCAATTCAAGAAAAATAGCAATCAAGTACTTGTTTGTCTGAAGCTATGAAAATGCTCCTCTAGTTATTACTGTGATGTTTTGGGTGAAACAGCAGAAGCCAGTCCTGCAAATTGGGCCGTGAAATAGGTCACTAATTTTGTCCATAACAAGAAGTTTTGCTTTTACTCTAAAGCAGTTGGTGCTGGCTGCTGCCAGTCAGGATGCTTGAGTCACTGAATTTCCACTAGGATCTGGTTTAACAAATTCTCCATTACTCTGTTACTAGCAGGGCTTTTAGCCTAAGCTCAGCAGCATAGCTTTTAACAAATGAAGAAAACCCTGTTTCTTCATGATGTCATTAGAGGGGGCTGAAGCATTCAATTTAAACAGCTCTGCTAGTGAAAAGGACAGAGCTGGGACAGCCTTCTGCTCCCCAGAGGCAGCTGTGACAGGAACGTGGCCTCATTTTTTTCAGTGCTGTATCTGTGTAGATTATGCAAAGCCCTTTAATGCAGAACTTCACACAGTTTCCAGCTGAAAACAAACAGACCTGAGAGCTCCCATTTGGGAAGGCTTGCAGGCCCAGCGCTGTTTTTTGCTACCTGATTATTCAGCACTGCTAATTATAGCCATGCTCAACTTCTTATAATTTCAAGCACCAGTGGAGTAATAGAGAATAACAGAGGCAGCCAAAATGAGGCCGCATCCATGTGCCTCATAAAAGGCTCAATCTCTGGTATAAAATGTAGGGTAGATATTTGGAATATTTCTCTGACATTTATTCACTTATATAAGATATTTTAGGGTCCTTTCTACACTGGCTGAAGCAAAATTGGCATCAGGTATTCAAACCACATCATAGAAACATTAACCCCCATGCTTCCCTGCCCAGTGGAAAAGCCCATGGAAAAAAGCCAGGGAAGAGGAACACTTTGTGTGATTCCTGTTTAAGGCTAAGTACAGACAGACAAAAATCTTGAGGCTGAATCAATTCAATCTTTGCAGGTAAATCTAAACTGCAGAGATTAAATTGAAACAGAAATGAACAGATATTCAGGAAATGTAGCCGTATGCCTGCAGTGACTTAGACCAGAAGCCAGGGGGCACTAGAGCACAGCTCTCTGGTATTTCTAGTATGGACTGTGCATTTGCTGCTTTTTCCTGCTGCCTCTAAGATCTTTGAGATTTGCAGTCCAAAATCACAGCAGCAGGATTCTGCAGGGTTGTTCATTACTTCCTCTTCCTGCTTCCAGGTACCTCTGGGATTTGCAGTCCACAGTTGCAGCCAGCACTAAGTTTGAGCTGATGAAGGGGTCTTTAAATCTCTCCCCTCCCCCCACAACTGGTCTCAGAGCCAGCCAGGGTTTGCCTGGAAGGCCAGTCCCCTTCTCTACTTGCAGACTGGGCTGCATCCCCAGCCGGGCTTGCCCCTCCCACACCTTGTCAGCCATCTCTCACTGCTCCAGCTAGGGAGCAGAAGGGCAGGGCCAGCCCTGTTCTCTGGGGCAGACAGCATAGCCCAGCCCAGGGCTGCAAAGC
The DNA here is from genome assembly GCF_000455745.1 of Alligator sinensis. Classification (NCBI taxonomy): domain Eukaryota; kingdom Metazoa; phylum Chordata; order Crocodylia; family Alligatoridae; genus Alligator; species Alligator sinensis. The sequence continues at coordinate 880,924 of NW_005842548.1, forward strand.
ATGCTGGGATACTGGGGGACTCTGTTTTAACTTGAACCAGGAAGGGGTCTGGGTCAGAAGTTTCATAAACCAATTTGACCCAAATCAGTTAAGTCTGATACTGCATTCAACCAGATTTATCTTAAACCAGTTTCAGCCATTTTGAAACTGGTTGTGTGGACTGAACTTCTGTTCTGTCAGAGGTTTAAACCAGTTTCTGATCACTTAAACTGGTTTATGTATAACTTCTGTCCCTAGTCTAAGAGTTCCTGGCTCATTGAGCCATATGGGGGGAAGTTAGAGGCAAAGCAGGTTTGTGAAGCCAAAAATTTGCGTGATTTGGCCTTGCTCTAGATGTTATTTTCAGTCCTGTTTCAAATGGCAAGAACCACTGAACTTCAGCTGATAGACAGGCTGTAAATGTGGTGACACCAAACATGGTAAGAATGGTTCTGTGGATGTCAGTCTGGAGCCAGAAAAGCTTATATCAAGGTGTGTATGTGCCAATTCTATTCTTCGACATCCTTTTAATTACCATAAAATATACTATGACCTGTCTAAGTAGGGTCTAGATTCCTCAGTGCTGGTATTCGGCCACATTTACAAATGGAGGTGGGGGGGATGTAGGTGAGTTGGTTACCCATATTTGTGTTCTCAACCTGCCATATCTGCATGCTCCAGGCAAACAAATTGGCTTTCAGGTGATTTGATGCATGCACAAAAAAGCTACTTGTGGGTGTGTGTGTACCCAAGTTCCATGCAGTCATAGGAACAGGATGTACGTGATGTGTACAATTGTGCACACAGCTTTGCATGTTTGACCTCTGGGCAATTGTCTCTAGAAATTTGCCCCTATTGTCTTCCAGCTGCCACACTGGCAAGTGGTAATGCTAAGGTCTTACGGCATTTCTAGACAATTATGTTTTCAAGCACAAAGGGCAAACAGAGACTCTCTATCTGAAACGACTTTCATATTTAAATCAAGAATCCTCCACCAAGAAAAAAAATGAAATATTCTCTCCATGAGAGAGCCCAGAGTGTTACTTTTTCACAAGTTGCTTTCACTCTGGCACAAGATCTGACTGAAATACACATTTTGAACTTTACAGGTGCTGCACCTAACAAACCAAAGGCATCCCAGTTTCATTGCTACATAAACCACATGATGCCCACTCTGTCCAAAGAAGTTTTTACAAACTGCTTTCCAAAAGATAAACCAAATTAGGCAATCCTCACATGAGCAGAAGCTTTATTTCTCTTAGTGTTCAACACCCACTTCAAAGTATTTGAGGACCACCAGAGTCTGATATGTGAAGAGAAAGTTACATTCCCTAGGTGGGACATATAAGTTTTTATTAGTCTTTTCACTTTTTCAGTGCCTGTTTCAGTATATGATGAAAAAGCATGGAAGAAACAATTGCATGCTTGGCCAACAGCCAACTTTAATTCAGTAACTACTGTGGGGAAATGCACAATAGCTCATGTGACCCAGAGAAAGATTATGATGCCTTGCCTTAAAATAATAAATTAAGTCAATGCTTATGCTTTATAGTCAAAAAAATTAATAGAGGATTAAATAAGCTGTTATATTTATTGGAGCAAATGTGTCTGGCCTATATTTTTATAACTGCACATGGCAAATAGCAATGGTTATATAAGAAAAACTGCAGTACTGTAGGCTTAGGGAAGAAACTGTTAGAGGCTTAAAAAATAATCATAGTAATTAATAATAATACATAGTACTGAGCTGGCTGAGTCACGTAAACAGCAACTTATACAATATTTTTCAAGTTTGGCTTGCTTTGATTCACAGGGTCTTAATATTTGGTGTTTGTCAGCTGCTGTCCAAATATTGCAGCTCCCCATATTTTTTCAGTTTATTATTATTATTTAGTATTTGTATGTGCGGTATTAGTATTTAGTACTTGTACCATAATGTTGCCCAGGCACTCCAAGCAGATGAGGCCTCATTGTGCAGGGTACTAAGCAAATGCATACTAAAAGATAATGGAATCAAGAAAAACCTGCGTGTAACATGGCCATTTGTTACAGATAGGAGATGAATACACTATGATTGCTTAGGTCTGAATGCTGGCCCAAGTCCTCCTTTATTCAGGGTTCTGGTCATTCAGAGGACAGAAATGATATCACGTGACTTAGGTAACCAGTTACATGCACTGAAATGAACCATTCATGAACAATCTAGCCGTTGAAATTCCACTGAATCACAGAAACAATGTTGGAAGGGACCAGAAGAACCTGTCTATCAAAGCCCTCTGCTCAGGGTACGATCATCCCAGTCTAAGTTATCCCAATCCAATGGTTATCTTACCTGCACCTAAAAGCTTCCAACAGTGGAGATTCCACAGCCTCGCTAGGTAACCCATTCCAGTGCCTGAACACCCTTGCAGGTCCTCCTAATACCCAGCATCCTACAGTTCCCTTTGTTGCAATCTAAATTCATTATTTCTTGTCCTGCCCTCTGTGGATACTGAAAACACTTGTTTGCCACGGCCTTTTTCACAGCCAGGTTTGTAATGGCAGACTGACATTAAATCCCACCTTAGTTTTTTCTTATAATCCCAATATTTCCAACCTTCCTACAGCTCTCATGTTTTCTCAGCCCCTTCTTATTTTTGTTGCTCTCTTCACTTTTTCTGGTTGATCCATATTTGTGCACCTTGATGCCTATAACATATTTGCTGAATACTCACATATGATTAACAAACTGTTGCTGAATGGGGAGACTCACCAGGACTGTTTCTGCTTCAGGACTCATCCCACCAACTCTACTTGGTGCTTCCACAGCACGTTTCAACTGAGGATCTCAAAATGTTATATAAACTGGAATTGTGGTAAGAATCAAAACATACGTATTAGGCAGGCACGATAAATATTATCCCTATTTCAATAATGAGAAAATGTAGGTACAGAAAGGTTTAGTGACTAGTTCAAGGTTATATAGTAAGTCAAGGTTATATAGAGATGGGATTAGAAAATATGTTTCTTGACTTGCATTCTAACCACCAGACCACCATGCATGCCAAACACTTTTGTGTGTCAGCCAATTTCTGAGCCTCACTGAGAAAGACAGATAGTTATTGTGTTGTAGACAAGCCCTTAATCATGATCAAATAGCACTGGGCCTACATTTCACTTACATTTTCTAGTGATGTACCCTACTCTGGTCAGTCCCAGAGAGAGGATAATAGACTAGATTAACCCTTTGATCTATTCTTTTGTGGCAAATTTTAAGACCCTATGAAAATGTTAAATTAAATGAAAGGCATAAGAGTTTTAAGAACCTATTCTTGTTCACGAATGATACTGATGGCCTGTCAACATATACTTGTATAGTTAGGCATGCTCTAGTGACACTTACTAGCTTTTACCCTTTGGTACAAATTCTGTAATTTGATTACACAGGGAGATTATTCTAATATAATAAAGGGCTTAGTCCATCTGTCCGTAACACACTTAGAGCACTCTGATTGGTTACTGAAACAGCCAATCAGAGTGCTCCAAGAGCATTCCAGACAGGAGGCAGTAGTGGCAGCATGGAGGAGCACAGCCACGATGGCAGGGATGGAGGGGACAGAGTGGGGGGGCCAGCACTGCTGGTTGCATCCCCTTCCCCCTGGCCCTGCTCCCTGGAGGCAGTGGCAATGGAGGGGACAGAGTAGGGGGGCCAAGCCAGCAACACTGGCCTCATCCCCTCTCCCTTTGGCCCTGCTCTCTAGAGGCAGTGGCGATGGAGGGGATGGAGGTGGTGGGGCGGCAAGGCCAGTGCCACTGGCCTCGCCGCCCTTGGCTCTGCTCCCTGGGGGTGGCAGTGGTGCAGGGTGCTGGCTGAAGGGGCCAGCAGGGCAAGCTTCCCTCCCCTGCCCCCACCCCTCCTGGGAGGCGGTGCAGGGTGGTGGGTGGCGGTGCACCATCCCTGCCTGCCCCCCACCATCATTCCTGATGGGCGATTGGCTAGTTCAATATATAATATAAAACATTCTTATTAATTTAATTGAAGTGCAGTTCTTAAAATAGCATCCCTAAGAAACCTGTAGTCACTCCCCCAAGCAGAGTTGTAAAGCCTGTAGTCACTCCCCCAGAGTACATGGGGGCCTGAGGACTCCGGCCCCCCTCAGGAAGAGGACTGTCACCTGCAATGCATAAAACTTTCCACGTGTCCATCACTTACGCTCCCCACCCCGGGCAAAAATAAAAGTCAGTGCCTATACCCCAAGAGTGTAGTGTAAATTGCAGTCTGTCCTGAAAGGTGCAGCAACGTTTGAATTATTGGTGGTTATTCCTGTGCTTTGTTAACATGCTCTGCTGAAATTGGTCAGAGTCTGATTGTTGCCATCACAGCATTAATTAACCAACCTATCTGATGCTAGATCTTCAGTTGCTCCAAGCAAGCTCACTGCTGACTTCTCTTGCTACATTGGAATTCCAGGTGTACAAGCGAATACATCACCTGGGCTGGGGCCAGAAGAGCCAGGGCCTGGAGGACTGTCATGGGGAGAAGATGTCTGGAGCAGTCCTCCTTATGCTGTTTGTCCAGTGCCTAGCACTGACAGTGGCCTCTAGACTCTTCCAGTCACCCCAGCATTTAAGAATTGCCTGGGACACTGATCTATCTAAGTGCCTTTCCCAAGACATTAGTTGATCTTGAACTTCCACCTGGGCTTTCAAGCACAGATAAGCAGAATAGACTTTCATTTAGGGTCTCCTCTGGAAGTATTTGAGAGCAATGAGATAATGAACCCTCTGGCTTCTACAGGCAACCACATCAATGCAAACAAGGGTGGGCGATATTTAATAAATCAGTCTGCAGTGTACAGAACCAAAACAAAGGCATCTTTAACACAGCAACCAGGTCAGTGAGACATACGGCAGATGTATCCTAAAGTGTATGACAAGATCGGAGTCTTTGCTTCTCAGAGACGAGGTGCTCTGACAGAACTGATCACAGAAAAGCTAATAAGATGTGGCCCTTGCGTTCTCAAAAACATCACCTTGGATACTGGAGCTGCACAGCCAATTTGTGGTCTCTGCCATCACACTAAGAAACATTCTTGAACCAAACAGGTGCTGATGTGATTGACAGTGGGGAGGATGAAGCAAAGGAGGGTTGATTTATTCCCCCAGGAGCCACAGGTGTGTTTGGCATCTTAATGAATCATAAATCTTCTTGATACAATGCAATCTTCCTAGAAGGGAAAAGAGCTGTGAGTGCCCAGCAGCTTAATGTAATCACACAGGATATTCCTTAGAAATCACCAGAGGAGCTGTCATAGGGGAAATCGTTATTCTTGCAGAGCTTTTGGCAACAAGAGCTGTTGCACAACAGCAGTTCAGTGATGCCATGTGAGCGTGTGTGCATGTAAGCGTGTGTGGGGATGGAAGATGAACCAGGAGCTGCATCAGAACATGGAATGGGCATTTCTTTCTGCAATGGGCCTCGATTCTGGCATGTTCAGATCCAGACTCTGAATCTTGAGTTTATCTTCAGGGGGTGAGGTGCTGAGTTGGGGCTTGTCTGCGCATGCAGTGTAGTGTTGGTAGGCGGGAGGAAAGTGGCACAGCCCATGCACACATAGCAGCAGGGGAAAGTGTGCAACCTAGGGGCACATAGCTCACACCAGTGTGGTCCATGGGGCTTGCAGTCCCTGCTGATTCAACCTGTACAGCATCTGGCCCCCTGCTGCTTAGAAGCTGGGCATCCCTGAACTACATCCTACCAATCCCCCACTGACAAATGCTCTTGCCTAGGAAGAGTTAAAAAGTAACATTGATTCTGAAATGTCAGATATGATAATCTAGGGTCAGACTCGATGATCTGCTGAGCTCCCTTCTAACCCTAATATCTATGAATCAATGAATCTATGAAAGCAGACAAAATACTACCATATTTGTGGATAAATATTTTCATAATTCATCCAGCTCTGATTTCTGTACAGCTCGAGAAATGGCCAATTAACCTGCTGCAGCTACCACTCAGGATGGTATTTGCCATTGGGCGTCTTGTGAGAAGTGCCACTGCACACACAAAATCACTGTTTCATCATTATCATCATCGGTGTTGATTGACCATCTTGATTGACCTGTGCTGAGCCACACCACAGCCTGGGCTTTCCAGTTCTTCACCCATTCAACATAAAATGAAAGGAAAAGTCCTGTGGGAGAGACTAGGCTGTAGCCATAATAGTGAATCCAGGTCTTCCTTTCCAGCTACCTCCAGTTCATTAGTTCAAATTGAATTAAAGCCTCATGCCAGCCTGTACTCACTAGAGTACAGGCTGTACAGCACACTGAGAGCTCATCTCATACAGCAGCACAATGCCAGTTCTAGATGCCAAGCTGACCACAACAGTCAAAACACAGAGCGGCCCCCTTCCTCTCACACCACTAATCGAGCTGGAAAATGGCCAAACCTGGTGGTCAATATTAGAAGAATGACAGGCTTGCAACTACTAGAATGGGAGGCATTGATTCCAGTGTGGAGACAATCAAAAGAATCTCCTATTTACTCACAGGCCCAAGGCAGCGATGAGCAAACATCATAGCCATTCTGAAAATTTTGCTTCCTTGGGTCTAGCAAGAAAGGGAGTGACCGAAGTAAACACTGGGCACATCTACACTAGACACTATGTCACTGTAGCGACAAGCTATGGTGACATTGCTGATGCTACATCGCCGTAGCAATGAGCTGGCATGAACCATGACACCAATGCTGCTGTGCAGTAGCTTGTTGCTACTGTGCAGTAGGGTTGGAAATGACCCATGCACTGCCAGAACTGCATAGTAACACCGGTTACTGCATAGTCATTTAGTACTTATTAAAGCAAGTACTAAATGACTGCAGTAACAACTTCACAGTCGGGCACACGTGTAGACATGCCCACTGGGAAGTGTGATTCTCAAACTCCTATTCTACATGGTGTCAGGACAGTTCTATACAGGCAGGATTTGGTAGCTTCAACTAAGGCTGGTAGGGAGGTTCCCTTGGCTGGAAATACTGTCTTAGCACAGGCTTGGAAAAATGTGGTATGCCTCTAACACTCTTTGCTTTCTGCTATTGCTGCTTGAGTGTCATCGTCGTTGTCCCCCTCCTCTCCCCAATTGGGCACAGAATGTCAGAAAACCAAGGGGTTTTGTCTGTGCAGTGAGGATGATGGGGCTACTTGGAAACCAGAATCCCAACAGCTGAGGCTGGGGTACCATGAGAAGGACCCACTGGGCTGTTGACTCCTCATCCTTTTTGTGAAAGACAGTTGTCTTTTAGCAAGCTTTGCAATTGGTTGCAGCCATGAGTCTTGGTAGTTAATTCAAGATCGTTTGTCTTTCTAGTAGCCTGAGAGCTGAACAGCTCCTGCTCACTGTCTGAATGAGGTGATGGTGACAGTGATTGGGTTGTGATGTCTGCAACCTTCACCTCTAAGTCAATTTACTTGAAATGTCTCTGTTGCTGTTAACTGTTGGATCCTGGTCATTTAAAAACAAGTGCTCAATCTGATGCACTTTCCTCCATCACTACTGGTTGAGGAAGCAGACACTGAGACAAGGGACAGTGGCTTGCTGTCCATACTTGCTGAGCTGAGGAATGAGTAAATCAACCTCTTGGCTCCCGGACTGAAAACATGTTTAATCTTGCCCTTGGAAGAGGAATGCAGGAGATGTTGTCTCCCTCCAAAGCCAGTCACCTCACATGGTTCCTAGTTGGCAAAGATCATTCCCACAACTTCTTGGAAGCCAAAAGTTCCAGCTGTCCCTTATGTAGCTTTCTAACCCTGACAATCTCAATAGCTCAGCTATGGGTTTTCAACACAGAAATCTACAGTGCTTTGAAGACTTTGTGAGTAGCCTGAAATGAATTGATTTGCATAAAAAATGAACAACCTGGGATGTGGAATTGACTGTACTCTGTTAAACAGAAAGAGAGGAGCACTTGGACACTGCTGTATTTGCATAATTCTGGGGTAACATTTAGCTTGCCCGTGGCCCAGAGCATAGAAGGTCTTAGCAGTGGGTGTAATATCAGACGTATTAATAAACTATGTGCCATAACTACCTGGCATTTGTGACACTGTTCACTGTATAGAAACACTCATTGATCACAGTAACATTTTCCCCCACTTATATTCTAATAGTGTCATTAAATGTTTTCATCATGATTATAATTAACCTGAGCAGTATTAACCAGTTTTTGAGGGACTGGGATTTTTAACAGGCCTGATTTGGACATTGGATCTAACTAACAGGAGCATAGGGTTACTGATTAGTTATTTTACTCAACAGCCAGGGCTCTTCTTGCTTTATATCTGCATACAAGCATACATTTTTATTTTCCATTTCCCCTGGATGGATTGGCTGCATCTTTTCTCAGCAAAGTGTGTGTTTATGTGTGTGTGTGTGCATATAATATAAGTCAGGCAGATTTATGGATCTGATAGATAATTTCAAATAAGGGCCAGAAAGTTGCTTTTGTATCAGGGGATGTTCTAAGCAAATACACAAGTCTTACCAATGACACAGGGATGGAACAGTATTCATCAATGACTAGCCAAAGCTTCCATCAGTATGTTGCACACACCCCTTACTGATAGTAGTAATAGTAGTAATAACATTCATGGACAGACCTAGGATTTTGAAAGGTGGGGGTGCAGATGTTGTGATGCATCTTCATATATAACACAACACTTGTTTTTCTCCAGTTAAAAAGCTAAGGGATTTACTCATATGCTAGGGGCCTAGGGCTGTAGTATTCAGCTTAAGATCAAAGCAAAAACAAATATAATTTTGCGGGAATGTGCACTAATTTGCTATGTCATATATTGTGTATAAAACACAACCAACTAGGCAAAAATAATCAAAAAGATGTTTCATTAGTTCAGTAGTCATTAGAATACAATGCATATCTGTTACAGATGCATAAAACAAAAGCTAGCCTTCTTGAGCATATTGGCAGTGTATCCAGTGCCTCATTAAAAGTTATTTGTGCACCTGGGTTATTGTTTTTAGCTAGAGGGCTGTGAATTAGCTGGATTACCAGAAACAGCTAACAGACATCAGAATTGTAGAAGAAAGGATAGATTAATTAGTGGAACATTAAGACCATGAGAAAGGAGAGTGTCATTAATACTTCTGGAATGAAGAGTCTACAAGGAATCTGGTAGATTGTAATGAGCCATGAAGTTAATTGACACCCTCCCCTCTCCCCACTGCTGCCTGAATAGAGATGCTGCTGCTGCTGCCAGGCAGTTGGTTTAAAATTTTATTCAGAGTAGGAATCAAAGGTGGGGAGGGGTGTAACTGCACCCCCTGGAATCCACCCTGGTAATATTCAACATTAATTGTGCAGAGCCTCAGGGATAACACTCATTTCCCTGCAGTGTATCAGTCATTAGTACAAACTGTTGTAGTGTGTCTTTTTAAAGGCAGGCAGTAGCCATGCGTTTACCCTGCCTTCATTATGGTGGTATGAAAGTTCCTGAGTGCTCCTGGGTATTATAGAGAATACAGTGGCCTCAATGTAACCTGTTTACACTGGTGCCCCAGATACCACTCTCCTTCCTGTTCTTTGCAGGTACCCTTGCCAGCCACTGTGCCCATTGATATCATGTGACAAAGTGCAATAGATGGATCTTCAGCCTGACATCTGGGTGAAGTGATTCCTCCTCATGATCTGCCACTGGCCTAAGCCAGATTGGTTTGCAAGTTTGCATAGAGAGACCTCCCTCCCTACCCCCAATCTGATCAGCACAGTGGCACCTTAATAGGGCACTGGACATACACTACAAGGGCAAGTCGTACAGGCTGGGGAAATGTCTCATCTATTCCTAACCACCAAGATGATTGATGTACATGCCACAGTCTACATCTAGTAGTATCCAGGGCACACTTTGCTGCTGCTTAAAGGAGCAGCTCATTGCACCCTCACTGTGCACATTATCCCTATCTGCTATGGGGACAGGTTCCCTTTTCTGCACAGTATAGAGTCTCCACTCCTCCATGCTTCAACAGCCAAGGCAGCAGCAGCTTTAGCTGTGTGTCAGCACATAGGACCAGAAGGGGCCTCCTGTGCACAATCAAGTCTAGTCATCTGCATTTGCAGTCAAGGCTTTAGCCAAAGGATCCCCTGGGCCCTCGAAGCACAGAAAGTTTGCAGAAGACCTAGTCTCTCATGATCCCAAAGAGGAAATTCAGTGTGGGTGCATCTACATGAGACGCTACATGGCTGTAGCAATGAGCTACGACGATATAGCTCATCACTATGGTGATGTAGCCATGGTGGGCACGAATCATGACCCCGACACTACTGCACAGTAACAATGAGCTAGTGCACAGTTGCTCGTTGCTACTGTGCAGTAGGCTTGAAAATGACCCATGCACTGCTGAGACTGCACAATAATGGTTGTTACGGCACAGTCATTTAGTATTTGCTAAAACAAGTACTAAATGACTGCACTGTAACAACTGCACAGTTGGGCACAAGTGTAGACATGCCTACAGTGCATAACCAAGAGAGGGAATTGCACCAATATAATTGCTCAGGTCCCCTGAATAGGGGGAGGCAGAATCAGCAAAGCAAAGATAACTGGTATATATAGAATATGGCCCTGAAATACAGCAAGGTTAGGAATGAGGGGCTGTGGAGAACTCAGGCCTGAATGGTCAGTCTTATTTGCCCTGCTATGATTCCATGGTTGCTGGGAACGTAGGGTTTTTGCATTACTTCAGAGTCAGTTGTATGAGTTGACACTACTTTGGTGCATCTGCTGTATGCATCTAGGTTCATGTGATTTTTTTTTTTTTTTAACTGCTTCATTTTTCACTTTTACAGAATTTACAATCAGCCACTTAAAATATGAAAACAAAGCCTCCATTCCCAGGAGAGGCAATGCAGGGAGTTCAGGGTCCTGTACATGAACACCTTAAAGTGTTATCCAGGAATGCAAATGCCTCTCCCCCTCCCCCCACCCCCAACACCCATGCACACAATCTACAAAAGGGGCACACAACACCATTGAACAACAGTTTGGTTCCTCTGACCTCTCTAGGATCTACTTTGTGACACCAGGGAGCAGATTCTAAGGTCCAGTCTTAGTTTCTCCTACTATGGGAAAGCCCACAGAGGAGTCAAGAGGGGGAAAGTGCCCCTCATGGAGGTTATCTCTGTGTTTCACTTCTGGAAGGAGGAGAAGGCAGTTCTCTCAGTAGCTTCCTGACAAAAGGAATTAGCCAATGACATAGCAGAACCACTGGCGCAACTGTTTGAGCACTTGTGGCACTTGGGACAGGTCCCAGAGGACTGAAAAAGGGCCAACGTGGTCCCTAGTTTCAAGAAGGGGAGGATGAAAGACCTGGGTAATTATAGACCAGTTAGCCTCACCTCTATTCTCAGCAAGACCTTAGAAAAAACCATAAAGGATCACATTTGCAGTGGGACCAGTGGGTAGCATAATGTTAAACGGCAACCAGCATGGGTTTATAGCAGGCAGATCCTGCCTGACTAACCTGGTCTCTTTTTATGACCTGGTCACAAAATGCTTAGATGCAGGAGTAGAAGTAGATATTATGTAACTGGATTTTAAAAAGGCTTTTGACACAGTGTCCCACCCAATTCTTATGAGCAAACTGAATAGCTGTGATGTGGATTTTCTCACAGTAAGGTGGGTGAAAAACTGGCTTATGGGATGCACCCAGAGAGTGGTGGTGGATGGATCCGTTTCTCCTTGGGGGATGTGGGCAGTGGGATCCTCCAATGCTCTGTCCTTGGACCAGTGCTGTTTAATATCTTCATCAGTGATTTGGATGAAGGTGTTGAAAGCACCTTGTCCAAATTCGCAGATGATACTGAACTATGGGGTATAGTAAACACATTAGAGGGCAGGGAGTGAATTCAGGCAGAATCGGATAGACTGGGGAAGTGGTCAGGTCGGAATAGGATGCAATTCAACAAGGATAAATGCAAGGTGCTGCACCTGGGGAGAAAGCATCTCCAACACACCTATAGACTGGGGGGTACCATTCTGAGCACCACAACACTGGAAAGAGATCTTGGAGTCCTGGTTGATGCAAAAATGAATATGTGCTGCCAGCGTGACAAGGCAATAAGCAAGGCTAACCGCACTCTTTCTTGCATCAGCAGGTGCATCATGAGCAGGTATAGGGAAGTGATAATTCCCCTCTATGCAGCACTGGTGAGGCCGGAAATGGAGTGCTGCGTCCAATTTTGGGTGCCGCACTTCAAGAGGGATGTGGATAACCTTCAGAGGGTTCAAAGGAGGGCTACTCATATGATTGAGGGCCTGCAGGTAAGACCCTATGAAAACAGACTGAGGGACCTGAATCTCTTCAGCCTCCGCAAGGGAAGGCTGAGAGGCGATCTTGTGGCTGTCTACACACTCATCGGGTGGGGGGGGCAAGGGTCAGCAGGGAATAGGGGACACTGTTTACCAGGGCTCCCCTCAGGGTTACCAGAAATAATGGCCACAAACTGAAGGAGAATAGATTTTGATTGGACAAAAGGAAGAAATTCTTTACGGTAAGGGTTGCCAAAATATGGAATGGACTTCCAAGGGAGGAGGTGCTCTCCCCTACCTTGGAGGTGTACAAGAGGAGATTAGATGGGCATCTGGCTGGGGTTACTTAACCCCAGCGCTCTTTCCTGCCTGGAGCAGGGAATCGGACCCGATGATCTACCAGGTCCCTTCCGACCCTAGAAATCTATGAAATTATGAAAAATCTCCAAAAGGGAAGACAAGGACTTCACTGTCCAGCCTTGTGGGGCCTCCTCAATAGCTTTGGGGCCTCCTATTTCCCTCTGCTTCCCTGGATAGCCTCTTTACTACCCATTCCCTTCCCCGGTGGGAACATATGCATGATCCTGGAAGAGGGGAAAATGCACTCCTTCCTCATTCAAATCTTCCCCTATTTCTTCTTTCCTAAATGTATAGGGTGGGATGAGAACGAAATCATAGGAACTCCTGAGCATACATTGTCTTTTGGTTATATATTTGTACAGCACCTGACACACATGATTTCTGATGGTACCCTGTCAAAGTCTCTAGATGTAGTAGTAGTAATAATTTGGACCTTAATCTCCTATTAAATTGCTGAGGCAAATTCTGTCCAAAATCCTTTTACATCTTATCCTTCTGGAGCTCCAATTACTGTTAGCTTGCATGTGCTCATTCAGCTTGCTCTTTATGACTTCCTCTTTTCTATGCTCCGTGTCATTCCGTCTCTTTTTCACACACCAACTGTGTAACCACATGTCCAAAAACTCCAAGCAAGAGACTACTAAATCCATCTCAGATACTAGAGACAGGCCTGACATGAGAATTTAGATATGTAGATGGCTTCTTGTAGGTGAAGGCAAATTTTGCCTACATTTAACTCGCATCTAAATCCTGACATAAACTGAATTATATTTGCAAGCAACTTTCTGTAAATCTAATTTAGCATCATTTTATTGCATTATGTATCTGTAATCTGTATTTTTGAAAATGAAGGCACATTAATTAATAGTCATTTAAATTACTAGTTTATTTGGCACATGTGATGTGGTTAGATCCTGTAAAAAGGATTATCAGTGGGATCGCAGGGTTTTTTGTGATACACAAGATAATTAAGAACCTGCATATTTTACCTTGCATATTGTTGATTTAGGTTCTGAGCATCCTCTTATTCTAAAAATGCTACCTAATGAATGATTAACCCTCTGTATCAACAGAAGAAATTACGTCTTTTGGGGGTTTCTTTCTAAGATCAGTCCCATCCACCTCCACAGAATCCCAAGGCAAGAAATGCATTCAACCCGGAGTAAGCAAGCAAAACGGCAAGCAAGCAAAACGGTGTTGGGGGACACTGCAGATGTAGTATGTCACTGTCCAAAGTCGCCCACCACTGGAATACAAAGGAATAAAAGAACTAGAAGAAGCAAATGAAGCGCAAGTGATTCCTCCAGTGTTCCCTTATTACAGCGTGTGCCAATCTGTCTCTGCAATCTACCAACATGATTCACCACTCATGCCAAGGGGGGCAGGCTGAGGCAGGTTGGATTTGACAGCCTCCTCTTTTTTTTTTAAAGCAGAAAAAAGATATTAGACCCAAAATCCTGCTGGTCTTAAAGGGGAGGAGGGTGCAGCTTGCTGAGCTCCAGCCCGCAGCTTTGGCTACCTATGGAACAAAGCAAATGGCATGTGAGCACGCCGAGGGGTTGATTAGATGTGTCCTGGCACAGAGAAGCATGCCTGGGTGAGCCCTGACTTTCCTGCTTCTACAAGGCAAGACCCTCCCCACACACATGCACACCTCCCAAACACACATCCCCATGCTTGCATGCAGTGACAGCCGCTCTCAGAGGCTAATTTCAGACAAAGCACGTTTCTGAGCTCCCAGCTCCATTGTTCACATTGCCCTTGAACTAATCTCTGGGGGGAAAGGGTCTGAACTGCACAGTCCCCGGGGTCTTAAGGTGCAGCAGACAGGGGCGCTGGCAGTGTCACAGCCCAGCAGCAAGCCCGAGCCATGCGCTGGGGTGGGCGGGGAAAAATAAATCTTCCGCTTTTATTTCTGTGGCTTGATCTCTGCGCTGCTCCTTTCTGCCTCGCACCCAAATGCCACCCAGCCGCAAGGTGGAGGTGGCAAAGCTGTGACCTTGGGGGAGGCGTGTCCCTGCGCCTCGGAGATCTTATGAATGAAATTCCTGGGGGGGGGCATCCATGTGTATGTCCATGTGTGTAGGGGGTGGGGGGAGTATGCGTGTGTAGGAGGGGTTGTGTGTGTGTCGGGGGAGAGTGTGCCCATAGGAGGGGTTGTGTGTGTGTGTGCAGGGAGAGTATGTGTATGTAGGAGGGGTTGTGTGTGTGTGATTGTGTGTGTGTAGGGGGAGTATGTGTGCGTAGGAGGGGCCGTGTGTCGTGTCCCCCCCCCCGCCCCCCCGCGTGCGCGTGCCCGCGTGCAGGGCCGGGCGGCCGCCGGGGCTCGTTGCTATTCCGCTCACACGCGTGTGATGCAGCCCGGAGCCCATCATGAACAGGAGCGAGGACTTTGACGTCAGAGCGGAGATTTATCAGCAGACCCAATGGGGCAGGAATATTAAGTGCGAGCCG
>NW_005842548.1:897160-943841 GCF_000455745.1 Alligator sinensis
CCTGCTATGCAATAATAGTGCCCCGGAGGCCGGGGCTGAGGCTGGGGGGAGGGCGGGTGTGAAGCCAAAAGCACAAGGGGGGGAAGAAGCAGGTTTGGGGCTCAGCGCTGCCTGCTTTTGAAGCCTGAGGGGTTGGGGTGGGGGGTGCCTATAGGTTTCTATAGGGGTCGCGAAGCACTTTGAGAGCCTGCAGGCTGAGGCACTTTAGGGCATCGTCCCCCAGCGCGCTGTGATTGACTGATTGCAGGGAGAGGGCAGGGACCTCCTTTCCCAGAGCGGGCTCAGGGCTCCTGGAGCAGAAGGGAAAGCTCCTTTAGGTGGTTTCATACCCCCCTTCCCCTCCGCCCTTGCTGGGCCAAGGCAATCCAGGGAAGAGAGTCGCAGCTGGGCTGTGCTCTGCACCCCTGGAGCTGAGGACCTGCTTTGCAGCTGTGACACTGCCATCCTGGCAGGGGTGACGTCAGCTTTAACAGTATTATGTTTCTAGGGCACGCAGATGTGTTACAGGGGGTGGGGGGGGCTAACCCAAAGACTGGTACTCGGGGCTAGGTTGGGTGCCCCAAGGGGACCTCATGTAATCATGCGGTTGCTGTTCCTACCACTAGAGCGACTTGCTTCAGCAGAGAAGCTGCAGCTGCCGCCCCCCCTCCCCGCTTTGTGGCGGCAGTGAGAAAGTGATGAAGTGCCCTTTCCCTTGTGCTTTGTTTGGGCCAAGTGGACCAGTCAGTGCATCCTTTTGAAAGCACGCTGCCCTTCAGAGCCGTATCCAGGCTGTGCTGGGGGTTCAGCCCACTGCTTCATCAAGGCACTGCATGGAAATTGCTTTTTGGACCCGAGAGCAAGCAGCTCTCCATGGGAGATGGGTGTTGCAAGGGTGTTGCTCTCCTTTAGAGAAGAAGAGAGACGTCGCACTTGCAAGCAGTAGCTCTCCCCTGCAGGATGAGTGGCAAACCTGACTTGGGTTTCTGTCTAAAAACGCAGGGGAAGCCCTAACAGAAATGAAACACAGAAAGAACGTAGCTTGTATATACCATAGTGACATGAAGGACAACATGTTCCTGCTTTGTTATACAGTAGTCCATATGAGGTCACTTTGTCCGAATACAGGTGCCACCATATTCCATCTCTGGAACTGTGCAATGAAGTTCTCTTTCTAGCTCATCAGAAGCTCAGCGCACAAGGCAAAACTGTGAATCTCAAACGTGTGCGTTGGGCTTGGACTTGTTTTCTAGCTCCTGAAGGCATCCTCTCTTTCCTTTTTTTTTTTTTTTTTTTTTATGAGCAATCTCCGGCATGCACAGATGTCACTTGATAGTTTTTTTTAAATTCTTTTGTTTCACATTTTGTCCCTTCGTTTATTTATTATTCTGTTTCTGTGACTGCAGACAATCTCTGGCAGTTCCTAAATGTGAAGACTCAAGGCAGAGTTAATGAAAAAACATTTTGAACTCATGTTTTTATACAACCTGACCTAGAGGGGCAGGTCTTTATGTTTCTCTGGGCAGCTTATTTTGTATTTTTCAATAAAACGTAGCATTTCAAAATCAGCTCCGGGCACACATCTAAATTGAACATTCTGCATGTTTCCTTGATTTCCAGTTGATCCCTGTTATCAAAGACTTCTCCTCCTACAAAGTTAAATTGTGCAAATGAAATGTATTCACATGCAGGCAGTCTGTAGATTAGATCTGACACAGGTGTGTTATGATCAAAGCCAAATAATTTTCCTTTGTGGCCCTCAATGTTTGGCAACAGAAGGGGGAGTATTATTAGATCTGATTAGCTAAAATTAGCAAGTCACTGATTATAAACCAGCCAAATCCAAGATGATAGAAGCATCTCAAATGTTCATTACCTGGCCAAATCCGTTCCTTGTGTAGCACCACTGAAGCCTAGGTTAAGATGCTCATATGAAGTAACTTACTGTATGAAGTAACTTACTGTACTCTATTGATACCATTCATAGGGAAAAAGGCTATTGGAGTCTGGCTCGGAGATGTTACACCAGAACGGTATGTGGCCTGTGCTGCAGTGAATACAAACTGTGATCATCTTGTTCTTTCCTTGTGGTTGTCAGTGAGGCTTAAAGGGAGCGTTTCATTTTGCAGAGCTTGAGCTGTTTAGAAATGCTTACCAGGCTTTAGGAAGACTTTCTAAAGCTCTTTCTTTAAGAAAACCAGCAGAAAACCAATCATTTTCCTTAAACTGTATTTTCTTTTTTTAAAGAAAATTGTTTATTACTTCTCATCATTTTCATTAGCTTGCACCTACCACCTCCTCAGCCTCTTTATCAGTAGAAAATGGACAAGGGACAACAATGAGCAGGAGGAAGGGCCTAGAAATGGGAAGACCATAAAAACGGAGGAACCATGGGGTTCCTTATGCTGTGGAAACATTTCAAAATGTTTTGACTTGAAAAAACCCTTTATTTTTCATGGGATAAATTAAATGAAATTTCAAATGAGAAATGTTGGTCACATTCCAATACTGCACATCAATGTCGATTAAGGAGAGTTAGGTTAATTATTGGAGATAATTACTGAGTTACTGAAGCTCTTTGCCAGATGACCATTGGCAGCTGTCCTGCTGTCTTTTCAGTCAGAGGGCACTGAATGTCTCACCTGGGGCTGGTTCTCTTCACACTCACACCAGTGTAAATCAGAAGTATCTTCACTGAAGTCAATAGAGTAGAACATGGAGCAAGAGGACAGTGAGAACCATAGATATTGGCTTACTAGTACAGTGGGTACTTTGCATCATTCTGATTATGCAAAACACCTGCAGACAGTTTAACTAGCCAGCATGCCAGGTTTATGGCTGCTTTGCGTCAGAAGAATGACACAAAGCAATTGGAGCACAGCTGTGAATTTGGCCAATAGCTTTCCATTTTCTGTTATAGAATTTATTGGCAAGCATCCTCCTGTCGGGAAGCTTGTGACAGGCTGGTTGGAATCCTGGGATATAAAGAAGTCATCCTTGATTCAATTGCTGCTGTCTCAAGAAGTAGAGACCAGTGGCTGTAGAGAGCACGTGAGGACAGATTCTCGGCTGATGCACATTAGCACAGACCCTTTGACTTTGACAGAGCTATGCTGATTCACACTGCTGCCGATCTGGCTTCCATGGGAAGGATGGCTCAGTGTTTAGTTGTAAAGGTTATGTATCCATAAACACATAGAAGCAGCAATCTTCAGACACTTTGCATATCAGAAGGAATAGAAAACAGAAGTATTACAGTCGAATGATTTAAGTTCAGGCTAGGTTTGATCTCTTTATGGACCAAATCTTAAGTTTCCATTCATGCCATGTCCAGCAACCCACAGATTCTTGTTTCACTCTTACTTAAACTGCCACCTTTTCTAGACCGAATTAGTTCAGCCTGGCTTATTGAAAACTATAGATGACAACATCCTGATATTTCCCCTGCGGGTTGGGCAGACAGATCTACCAAAGCTCAGTGATGTGTAGGAGCCCACCAAATCAACCACCTGCCTGGTGGACAAAGCAATGCTAGCAAACTTTGCATACGGCTGTGGCTCCCCTATAGTCAAGTGCATCATGGTGCTATTCCCCTTCTCCGCTGCCCCCAGGGCCGCACACTGCCCCCTTCCCTGCATGAGGCTAATATTGCTGTGAGGGGGGCAGAGTTGCTCAGATCAGCATGCACTCCTGTACCACTTTGTCATAGAGGTCTGTGGGCAGTGTGGCACATGGAGCCGCAGCTCTCTGCTTCCTGAGCACCAGTCTCTTACAAGTTGTGGAGTGCCAAACTCAACACTATTTTGGTGTGGTGCTTTTGCCTCTTCCTTCAGTGCCTCAAGATGCTGGTTCCACCTAGTTCTTCTCCCCTTTGCCAGTGGAGGCAGGAAGGCTTTGGGGTTAACATTTGATCTTTAGTTCTTTCTCCCTCATTGAAAAGCAAGATGCTCACAGAAAGCAAAGGCTTTCTGCTGACACTGTTGGGCCAGATCCTCATCTTAGTTACTCCAAGGTAATTCCAGCAACTTAGATGGACTCAGGTTAAGCTTATGGAAGTTTAGCTTTGTGGGGAATTGGTCTGAAGCAATAGCACAAAGTACAGAGCCCCACTGAAAGCAAAGCCAGGATTCTTCCAGCACAACCAGAGAAACATGAATCTGCTTTTTACTACTTTTCCACTTCTAGGTGTTTTTGTTTTGGGTTGGTTTTTTTGCCCCTTTCTTGCCCAATGCCCATTGCATGTGTTAGGCAGCAGTGGATTTGTAGGAAATGCTAATCGAGTTGGTATTTCCTGTTTTGCTGAGGAAGGGGGAAATGAAGGAGAAGAGAAAAGAAAACATTCCTCAGAAATGCAGTCTCTCTGAAAACTTGGGAAGTGGCTCTACATGGGGAACTGTCAAAAGCCAGATTGAGTTACTCCAAGGCTGGACCTCATTCTATGTATTTAACACTTCATTCTTATCTGTGTCTTTTTGACCATTGAAACAGGAGGATTTTTTTAAATTGAATTTATTTGTTACCATTAAAGTTCCTTGTTTACAGTTCAGCTTAATGTAGTTGGTGAAATGATAACTATTGGTTTCACTTCCTGTTTCTAGACAGTTTCACTTGACTAGCAGGAAGTTATCCCCTGTGGGTCTGTCAAAATATCGCGTCAATTGTTTCATCACCAACTGAAAGTTTTCATTGAGTTGCATTTTTGTATTAAGTTATAAGCCCCCCTTTTTTATTTTTTTATTTTTTACAAAAACCTTATTTTAGGAGAGCTAAATCTGATTGAGAGTGAGTCTTTCATTTCCATAGTTATTTAAATTGTAGCAATACATGTTATTAACAGTATCCACAATATACTGTTAATTGCCAAGAAAAATGGTATGTTGCCTATAGGACTTTTCCTGCAGTTCTTCTCATGAAAACCCGGCCTTTTTTCTTGGTGAGG
This sequence comes from Alligator sinensis, assembly GCF_000455745.1. Classification (NCBI taxonomy): domain Eukaryota; kingdom Metazoa; phylum Chordata; order Crocodylia; family Alligatoridae; genus Alligator; species Alligator sinensis. The sequence continues at coordinate 902,079 of NW_005842548.1, forward strand.
TAGCAGCATTTGAGATTTGCTTATATGTTCATTTGCATTAGTCTGATAAATAGTCAGTCACCAACTACAAAACAGCAGGTGGAAATGCCTTTTTTGTTCCTGTAACTCTGGAGGAGAGGGAATTCTACCTGGAAAAGTGAGTTATAGATAGAGAAAAAATCATTCTGGAGAAAGGCCTGAAACACATAATTGATCTAATACTATCATTTATCTATGGCCTCTGGGATATGTAGGTAACATAGAACTTGCTTATAAAACCACCACTGGGTTTTGCAAAACAAAATCCTACTGGCAAAATTGTCTGAAACTGCCCATCTTTGTTTGCAACTATTGTAATGCAGAAGAAAGAGGAAATCCAGACAGCAGTCTTGAGATCAAGTGAAGCATACTAGCGTGAAACCACATAGGAAAAATCAGACAGGCAATCAGCTATTTTGCCAACAGCAAAGGTTAAGGAGAGTAACAGTTGCCTTTAGAAATTCTGCTTGATGTCAAGTATAATTGAGTTTGAACAACGGCTTCCCCCTTGCAATCTGTGCGTCCTGCGGTGGTCAGGAAGCTGTCTGACAGGGCATTACCACATCAATAGTTTCTGTAGTTATAGAGTTTTATGATTCTATTGTAGGATCAGGTGATGGAAACACCTGGGTTCCCAGCTCTAATCTTAATGCACAATGTTTCAGGAGTGATCAGCTCTGTATGCAAATGCAGGTAATTCCTGGCAAAATAAACATGATTAGGTTGAAGCTCCTTGTCCAGCACATAGGGCCTGCTTCTCCTCTCCTTCAGGACAGTTTTACAGTGGTGTCAATCAGTTTGTTTCAGTACAGTCCCTCCTGATTTATGCTGACACGAAGTCACAATCAGGCTGACAGACTAGAGTGCACTGTGGGTAGAAATCGAGTCTTAAAACTCTGATGGTTGGTTTCTGGTTTTAGCAACAACCCTGCTATGAGGGAGGGAGGGAGGAGGGGAGTGAAACAAATACCAATTAAATTTGCTGAAGAACAGAAGGTGCAGCTGGATTTTACAAATGAATTGAGAGAGACGGCCAAATTTCAGATATCCGGGGCCAGATTCTGCTGGGTTAGTCTGGTGAATGTCTAGAGTAACTCCTCTGAAGCCAGTGGACCAACCATGCTGCATAGGTGAAATCAGAATCTGGCCTGTGGTATTTAAAGATGTAGGACAGTTTCTGCCCTCCAGGCCAAGTTTTCTTTTGGAAGCACACGCACAACCCCAACTAAAGGTCAGTGGCTGACAGAGATTCTGCTTTCAGATATGCACAGGCAGGTCCACTGGAGTTTATGGGAAATGCAGCTATCTGAAGGGAGAATATAGCTGCCAACATCTGGTTGATAGCAAATGTGTTCTCTTTGTTTGTAAGATGCTCCTGAACCCATCATGTCTTTTGGATTGTCTTTGCATTCATTGACTAGTCATATGCCTGAGTTTGGGTCTTATCCTGCCAAGTTCTAAGTGACCTCAGACCCCAGTGGCTTCAGGAGGGTGTTGGGGGCACTCAGCTTCTTACAAGAGTTGACATGAGGTCATGGGAGGTTGGAACCTCATCTGACTGGGTTCTCTTAGTCTTGGGCCTGCATCCACTGTGGTCAACAGGAGTGCTGTGAGTGTGTGCAGGCTCAGGCTCCAGGGGTGGAAATCTCCCCGGGGTGCAGGGCAGGCACAAGGCCTATACACCCCTGGAGAGGGGCCCGCAGCCCTCATAAGGGTGAATGCCTGAGTTGGCAGTCTATCCCTGTTCAGTAAACCATCAAACACCTGCTTAAAGTTAAGCCTAGGCTCAAAGAGCCTGGCTGGGCAGGGATGGACACAACTATGTGCCTAAATGCTTTGCTGGGACATAAGTGGTATCGAACCCTTGTGCTGAATCTCTGCTCAGGGCAATGCTTGACTCTCCACAATGGTGAAAGCAGTGTAAAAGCAGGCAGCCTGGTAAAGAAACCATCCTTTCTTACAGCTCTAGAGCACCGTAAAGCCAGCAAAGGTCTCTCTGCAGTCAAGGGACTTGGAGGAGCTTGTGAGATTGGAGGCATCATAGCTTGTTTGCCATAAATGCCTCAATTACTCTTCTGGGAAGTAGGAAATAATATGAACAATCAGGACAGCAAATTATTTTTACATAACTGTTTTCATTAACCTTTTAACTTGAATGGGCGAGTCAGTCTCAAAGGAAAAATGTATAGTTGTCTTTTAGTTGTGATTAAATCCAGCCCCTGCAACGCACTTTATGAACAAGTGAAAACAAATCAATGCTGTTATTGCACTGTATCTCTATTGTGTATAATACTATACATTCATCTGTTAAGAGTAATTTATTTTTATTACTGTAAATAAAAATGTTAAAGCGATTTGTCAAGAGAATATCAAAACTGAGGAGAAAAAAATCAAAATTAAAATGTTTTAGATCTGGGCTCTTGTTCCAGGTATGTGCCATATTATTTGTGTCTGTGTTTTTATTCCAGATAAATGAGTCTAGCAAATAGTATATAAAGCTGGGTATTCAAAAGAGCTGTTCAGTGACCTCTGTTAATTAAGCAAGTGGCTGTCAGACATACTGGCCTGATTCTACACCCTTTATTTATGAACAATCCCAATGAGGTCTGTTGGGCTACTTGATGAATAAAGATGGCTTGCACAGGTGCTGAACATTCCCAACTCATGTTAACATCATCTGGATCAGACCCTATCTGCTCACTATGATGACTTATTTTCTGTCAGTCTGTCTGTCTCCCTCCTTACCTCTCACCTCCTTTTGGCATGATCGCTAAAGAGGCAGTGACATACAGCAAACACAACAATATTTCATAATAGCAATCCAAGATAATGGCAGTGTATTTGATCTGAACTTGAGGGGCTGGGATCATTAATGAAGTATATTCTTTCCCTTTCTTTTAAACGACTAAAGGGGATGTGGTGATAAAACTATACTTCCCTCCTAGAAGTGATCCAGCTGGGTGAATGATCAGATAGGAAAGGCTGGGGTCTTGACAGTGGGTCTAATGAGACTGTACTGTTACTGTATGTGCTGGATCTATTATGGGATAATAGAGCTTTTCAGCCTCCAGGGCTGTCAAACCACTATATTTCATCAGCAGTGAATTCTCATAGGAAAGACAAGACTAAGAGCATGTTAGAGGCCTCTGACAAGGGCTGATGGGTTTAGTGCTATATGTCAATCCCAACAACCCAAATCTTGGGGGGAAAACCAGGCCTACAAGCATTGTTCAGTACAAAGGATATAAGACTTCTGTAGCTGAGGAGCCTATATCCAGCTCACCACCCTCTTTAGCAGGGAGAGAGATGATATATAACCCATTCTGCAGATCTGTTTCCCAGGTGTGGTCCCCTCCCTTAGCCTCTAGTCTTTAAATTAACAAGGACTAATCCAAGCCACAGCCTTGGCTTATGCAGGGAGGCTGCTTGTGATAGAATTTTCTCTGCAGCTCTATGCACAAGCTAACTGCATGTGCCTGGGTTTTATTGTGGTATCAAGGGGACTCTGCTACCGTTATACTTCCATGGAAATAGGCACTGGCTTTGAATTGTTTCACCCCTTTTCTTGTTAGTAATCTCACCTAGTCACACAAACGAGAGTCACTTCCTCTGAGGATGCATTTGCTTCCCATGGTACTGTTAAGGTAGCACACAGACAGAGTGGTTCAGGTGTCTTCTGACAGCCTGCTTTGGGCTTATACCAAAGTCTGTCCCCAGTTGACCCAGCTGTAAATGAGCACTTGGTCATTCAGCTTGGGGAATCAGAGGTGGGTAGACATGAGGCTAGGCACATTGCTCTCTTGTGTGCCACTAGCTAAGAAACTGGTGTGCCTTACCCACACTAGCCTTATGGGCTGTTAGGCTCAGGTGAAGTATCTACTAGGGCTGTGCGAAACAGCACCATCCTAGCCTTGAGTTTCGAGGTTTCGATGGAACAGCGTTTCGTATCACATTTCATGTTGATTTGAAACATAGTCCATTTTGCTTTGTTGAAACAGTGAGGCTTTTTTGACTGTTTCAGTGTTTCACTAGATCACCCAGGGACAGGGAGTCAGCCCAACTGACTGAGGACTCCCTGGCCTCAGCCCAATCTAGAACCAGGGATGGGAAGTCAGCCCAGCTGAACTGACTTCCCATCCCCAGCACTATGGTCAAAATGTTTAGACTTTTGAAACGTTTAGACTAGCCTTGTTTTGTTTCAAGGCTATTTCGAAGCCCTTTGTTTCGTTTTGATTTTGCTGTTTCAACCTCAAAATGAGTTGAAACAGTGTCAAAACAAAACGGATGGCAAAATTTCACACAGAACCTACTATCTACCATCTAACATGGTTTCATGAGCACAATGGTAAAATGCATGATTTCAGCTGCAGTGTAGCTAGTGGATTTGATGAACAAATGCCATAAGCAAAGCCAATGCAGGGCAGCTACTCATGCCAGTTCTATTCCTTAGTATTTATAGTATAGCTATGTCCAGTCAGACCAGGTGCCGGACATATAGGCATGTGCAAGGCTGCTTCAACACGCTGTAATTACAGTGCATCACAGCAGGATAATTATCACACACTGGCAGATTCTAGTGTCACATGTACCAGCATCCCCACACTGAAAAATGGTGGTGTGGGCACTTTAAAGCTCATTGAATGAGTTAAAGCACCCCCGCTGCCATTTTTCAGCACAGCTCTCGGAGTCGCTCTAGTTAAAGCGCTCCCCTGAGCAGGTGTATAAATGCCCATACAGAGGCAGAGAATAAACCTGCCTCAGGTTTCTTGGGGGACAACAGTTTGCAAAGCAAGAAGGCTTTGTAGACCCTACTCAGTACATGCTGTAGAAGGAACAAGGTTAAGGGGCAGGATTTAAATGTTAACATTCGCAACCTGTCCCAAGAGCAAGGTGCTGCCAACCTATAGGAGATTCCTAGCAAGGACCATGGAACAAAGAAGAAATTAGCTCTCACCAGAGAATCCTTCCAAGATTTTACACTGAGCACAAGCAAGGTTATAGCAGGTCAGAGACAGCAGGATGGCACAACTATGGTCAATAAAACTCAACCTGACTCCAAGTGTCCCTTTAAGAAGCTCCCAACAAATGAGGGCACTACTTTCTTGTGAAGAATAATCTCGATGCAACTGGAGGAGATGGCCTGTAGATACTCCAAGTTTAAAAACTGCCGTAACAAACACTGCCATTACAGTGCACGTACATCTTGAGGAGTTGGGGGCTGGGCAGGATGATGGTTATATGCAGGCATCTGGAAGAATCGGCCCCCATATGCTATTGCTATGAAGTCTTGTGTTCCAAGCTGGTGGCTTGGTTAACCCTTCATTCATCATTAACCCTTCATTCAAAGTCATTATATCACTAGAACACCCATCTCCACTGGTCAGGAGGACTGACATGCTTGTATACATCTGTGCTGTGGACATATGTGTTCTGCTTTTTTGGAACCCCTTAGGTGCCCATCAGCTTGGTATCTAAGCATCATTTTGCTTGTGTTGAGTTTGCCACTGAAGAGAGGGGAAGGGATGGCGTCCAACAAAATGAGAGATCCAAGGAGGTCAATCAAGAGTGATAAAGAGAGGTTGCAATAGCTAAATCTGCCTTGTTTAGCTAAGTAACAACTAAGTAGGGAGATGCTACAAAGTGCAGCCCTGGGGCATACTTGGACAATCTGGGAGGACAGTTAATATTCTGGTTGATCAGGAGGAAAAGCAGAACTTTTAAATTGAGCTGCTTTTTGACTCCTGCCTGGGGAAAGTGGTGCAATTCCCGGTGCATGAGGAGCTTCAGACTGGAATGGGAAAAGCAGTGGGATAATTGTTCCCAGAACCAATGGAACTGGTGGAGTCTTTTCCAACACCAGTTTCTATTGTTCCACCCTGTCACGAGAAGCTGGTTGATCTAACTAAGCACTTGAGTGCTTACAATGCATGCAATGCAGCCCGGAAAGAAAAGACACAGAGGTGAATGTGAACATAACTGGACTTTCTTGTCCTGTTACTCAGTTTTTTGCTTCTGGGTTTATAATGAGGGCAACAGACTAATGAGCTGTGCTCATTGCAGGTGCAGCTACAAGGCAGCCTCAACCACTGCTAACTAGCTGCGCTTTTCAATTCATTTACTGCTTTCTCACTTTAATGAGCAAAGTAATTCTTAAGTGGGGCTCTGTGTTAGGTGACTCATCACACACACAATTCAGTCCAGTTGTATTCCTTCAGATGCCAATAATCACCACGTGACCAGATTGGTCAAATTAAGAGGAGTGACAGTTTCCAGCTAGGTCTTTCTCAGAGACAAAGCTGAATTCTGCCCTGTTGTAACTCCACTGATGTTGATGGAGTTAATTGGGGTGATTATGGCTCACTGTGATTTCTACGCTAACTTTGCAGGGAGGAGTCTGACCTAGGGATGATTTTTCAGCCTCACACATTAATCATGCAGATCACATCAGTGATTGCTGTAGTTCAGAGGTGTTCAATCTTTTGGCCAAATGGGTCTGATGAGTGACATGGGGTCAGGCCTTATGTGCCCCAATTGGGCCCCACGCACCCAGATTCAGCCTTATACCCCCAGATCCGGCCTCATGCCACCCTGATAAGGCCCTGCGCACCTGAATTCCCCCTCACACTACCTGGATCTCATATCATACTGCCCAGAGAGGGTCCTGCACTGCCCAGATCAGGTCCTGTGCCACTCCAGCCATGCACACCTGATCTAGTGTTCACAGCTACGCTCTTTGCCTACAGGGCTCCTCACCCATGGGTCCAGAAATCTGGCAGCTGGGTAGCAGCAATTTACTCTGCCATGGCTCCCTGGTGCCAAATGTTTGGACTTGTGGGTAGCTCCACAGGCCAGATCTGGACCATTGGCCAGGGGTTGAGCACCCCTATTGTAGTCCACTTCACCAGGAAATATACTGGGGGGAGCATGTGAACAGCTTGCACTCTTGCTTTGTAGAGGAGGGAATTTCATAGAAAAAACACCAGCAGGCAGCCTCTCTCCTATGTTCTTCTGAACACAGTGACCAGGTGAACCCAGCAGCCCACTTCTCATACATCAGTGAGACTTCAGGATCACTCACTGACTGTAATAGACTTACTTCAGTTGCACCTCAGAAGAGAACAGAATCAGACCGAGCAACGACCTTAGGACAGCTTTGAAAAATATTTCCCTTAAACACAGCCCAATTTAGAAAGCTTCAAGTCTCTCCAGTTACTGGTCAAAATACTTATGACAAAAGAGGGTATAAGTAAAAAAAAAAAGCAAACCAAAAAACCCCCAAAACCTTTTCTGTATTTTTTCCCCAAAGTTTTCAAAATAAAATGCCATGAAAATACTAGTTAAGTATCTTTTGGCCTCCTGAATAGGTAGGGGGATAGAAATGATAACCCTTTTGGGAATACTTTGAAATAAATATTTTTAAAATAGTATGAATAATTATGGAACCCCCCACCCCGCCCCAAAGGTTCCATTTCCAACCATTCAGAAATGAAAACACATTTCAGTTCTCAAATATATTCAAACTTAATGACTGATTCAGGCAATATGATAAAAGCCTCAACAATCTAACTATTTTAATTACTAAAATCAAATTGGTAAGAATATAGAAAACTTCTCTTGCTTTCAGGTTGCTGGTATGCTCCCAGATGAAGTTGATAGTGACCAAAAGTCATAGAATCATAGGAAGATAGGGCTGGATGGGACCTCAGGAGGTCAGCTAGTCCAACTCTCTGCTCAAAAAAGTCCATCCCTCTCTAAACCCACACAGCCAAGCCTACCATCTGCAGGTAGGTTAGAGCAGGGCAGGATTCATGCATAAGCAAACTAGGCACATGCCTAGGGCCCTAAACGAAGGGGCCCAGTTGTGCTTATTTTACATGTTATAATTATTGAGTGAAAAAAGTAATATAAATATACAGGATTAAGTAGGGCCCCACAAGTTTGTTTGCCTAGGGCCCACTAAAGGGTTAATCTGGCCCTGGGTTAGAGGCTATGTAGATTGAGTTGGTGTATCTCCTAATTTGTAAGCATCAATAGCACTAAAATGCCTCCAGAACTAGCATTAATTGGTAATTTCATTCTTATTTTCTACAGATACACTACAGACTGAAAACATAGAAAATAAATTATATATTGAAAATGATTCATCTATCCAAGGGTGATGTGATGTCTTTTTGCTGCTCATTCCATAGCTTTATTGCAGCTATAAATAGACTCCTTCATTTCTCAAGGCTGTTAATTCTTCAGATGGTACAAAAGGTAAACGCACATTTCCATATCTATCAAAAAAGGAAGAACTCACCAAGGGGAAACTGATAGCCAGACACAAAAAACAGACAACCCATTAACCTCTTAAAACCTTTATTTTTCTTTTAGTTACCACATGCATAAAGTGTCAACAGTTTGGGATTATGTTGTCCAACATTTTTTAACAAATGTAGTTACAAGCAGTTTTCAGATCTTTACAGTTTTCCCCTGTAGACTGTACAGAAGAAAGTTCATTTTGCAACCAGATAGCTCTTACCTTTCTTTGACAGGGTCAAGGCAGGTAGAACCCACAACACTGGGAAAAATACACTGGTTTACGTTTAGCAACTGTGAACAGTAGATAGATACAAGCAGCAACATACACTGATCTATTGACTAAGTGCACATGGTTAAAAGACCCCATTAGACAGTGGCTATCTTTTTCATGTCAACTATACAGTCATGTCAATCACGAATCAAGTAGTATTTCAGGGGGTGTGCAAACTCACAAGGTGGAGACATCTGTCTGACTGGCCAATCAATTTTACCAAATGGAAATTCACTTTAAATAATAATACTGAAATGTAAGAAAATAAAACTTAGAGTGCAGTGTCATTTTGCTGGCTCTTTTTCTGCTCTATATTTTTGGAGTACCCCTTCACCCAATATCTACAGAACCAGTGTAGGGTCACAGGCTCGCATGCACTATGTCACAGATTCCCTGCCCCACTGTTCTTTCTCTCACTGATACCATACTAAGAGCCTCTCTTGAGGACACAAGTGAAAAGCCTCGTTTGGCAGATCTACAATGACACTTCAGTCAGCAGAGCTGAAACTCTCACCTCTGTCAAAGCTGAAGGACAAACTATGACAGGCCCGTGTACAGCAAGTGAGAAAGGCCCAGACACCTCCCCTTCCTTTGCACACACCACAATGGCTAGCCTGGTGCTCCCCTATTTCCTGCATGCTGTTAGGCTCCTTACCCCCTCCATGCTGCCAGAGGAGCCAGTCTCTTGCAGGGGATAGGAGAAAGCAGTGCTCCCATGCCCCAGGCAGGCTGAGGTCTTCAGCTCCAGCTAGGGCAGTGCAATGTTGTCTTGACCCTCTGTACTGTCCAGCTTCCAGAGACAATTTCCCTTTAAAGGGCATTACTGAATTCTACTTCAGAGTCCAAAGGCCTGGACATGCCCTCAGTCCTCTCGTCTCAGGACAGGTGGAAGGTGGAGAGCCAGACTGGGTGAGAGGATCACCAGTCAGAGCACCAGACTAGTAACTGATGGGGAGATCAGTTCCTGATCTGTAACTAAGGACCAAATCATTGCTCCATTACTTGCTCAACCCTTTCACAGGGCAAACTCCTTTTGAGAACACAAGAAATTTTGTTCATGTCCAAAATGAATAAGAATCAAGTGAGGAAGACCCCAGCATCGAACACTATTGGGGGGATTAAACTCAGCTCTGGGAATGAAACTGTTTCTTAAAGGGGACCTGCAAAGCTTTGGGGAAAAATAGAAAAGATGAAAAATCTTTTAAAATCCACAGCTTATCACACTAATTCAGATCCCAAACACACGCATTTTAATAGAAGTACCTGCCCTTCCAGGCCGCTCTCCCTGCCCTGCTGTGAGCCAGAGTTCCCCTCTGACCCCTGCTGACATGAGGTCCTCTGCTTGGGGTACCTGAGGTGCCATCAACCCTGAGAGGGGAAGAGCTGACCACTTGGTGGATAAAGGAAGCAGATGATTTTCACATGGTTTACTGTCACAGGTTGAGTTCATGGTATCTGCAACCGCCAGGTCTTTATGAATTATTAACACATATATACAGTGCCAGAGGCATGTGTGTGGTGTTTCACCATGAGAATAAAGAACAGTCCCAGTCCTGAGGAGCTGATTATTCTCATTTAACATTATTGGGTTAGAGCGGTGCTAGCAGCCCTGGCTGCAATTGCAGCTCCATTGTGCAGTGTCACATTGTGAGACTGTCCCTCATAGCAGAGGAACATAAAGATCTCCTCCTGCTTCACCTTACTCACCTGAGTCATGCTTGAGGCCCATTGAAGCCAACAGAATTACTTATGAATGCAAGAGGAGCAAGATCCAGTCTCACACTACCACCCCCGCTTTCTCATCAGGGCACATGACAGCAGTGTTCTTAAGTGCCGGGGAACATACATCCCAGTGGATTATCTGTGCTTGGGAACGATGGGGCCAGCACACAGGCAGCACCAGCCATGTATTGTGCCCCACATTCTGTGCGTTACTAAATGGGCAAGTTGTGGCAATAGGCTGTTCACTTGCTCATTTAACAACATTTTTGCAGTTCCCTTTTGACACTGACTTTGTTGCAATGAAGCCCAGTCTGCATATGAGTAACATTGTGTGTGCCACTCCCCGTGCATGGTTCCAATCTGGAGTGGATTTGCAGGTTCAGTGTGGGATCTTCATGTCTTGTGTAGAACTCCAGATTTTCAACTGAATGTCACAGATCAAACTTGGGCTTGTCCAGTGCCTAGAAAACCAGTGCCCGCTTACACAACAGTCACATGGCGCAAGGCAGCAGCTCCCGCTCTTGCCCTCCTAAAATACTGCTTGGAGAAATACAAAGTCACAAGGCTCCAAGAGAAAAGGTGTCACAGAGGCCCATAGTGTGGCCACAGGGGCAGGCAGCACGGAACGCACAATTGTGTACATCTACAGATGTGGCTGATCCAGTGGTTCCAGTGTCCCATGCAATTTGTTCTGGTATTGAGAATGTCAAGGGCTTGCCTTGTATTGGCTGCAGCCACAGTACAGGTCACACTGCAAAGTTTTGCCTCTATACTCCCCGGCCAACACCACTATGCTGACAATGCCCCTGTCTAGACACTTCTAGGCTGACAAGAAGCCTTGCATCATCTTGGCTTGTATTTGGGGTGTAACTATGCCAGCAAAAACACCTTCTGCCAGCATCAGCCATCTCTACTACAGGGTTCTGCAGACAGTTAGGTCAGGGTGGCTAAAGGTGCAGCAGCTCTATAATGTAGCCAAGCCCTTATGGGAGTGCTGCTTTGCAAGGTAAAGTTTTCTCCACTAGCTGCAGTGCTGCGTAGACATGCTTCTCCTAGAGACTCCTTTGCTGGACTCCGTACAGAAAAACCACCACTGAAAATAACAACATCCTCTTTCCTATACAGGAACAAAGTTTGATGCGCTCTGATATAACCCAAGTGGTCAGAGTATGGCTTTGTCCTGCTAGTGGCTGAACCAAGTACAAAGGCTTGCGAGTCTTGTAGTGCCATTGAGCTACTAGATTTGTTCCTGTTGCTCAGGCAGTAAAGATTGAGGCTGTTAGATACAGAGGTCCCCAGGTTCCATCGTTGCAGACAACCCATCTGGGGACATCATTAAACTGGGTTAATGCTGTCTAGGTTAAGGGGCAAAACAGCTCAAGAGCCACATGCAGCTCTCCAACTCTCCTCAGCCACATAGCACCCTACTCAGAATACAGCACACACCTTCATTGCAAGGGATGCTCTTCACAGCCACAGCAGATCCCCAGCTAACAGCTGTTTGCTTCTGTAGTCACCCATATTAATGGGTCTGGCAGGAGATGGACACGGGGCAAGGCAAAAAGAATGAAATGTCTCCAGCAAGCAAGCTGAAATCAAGGTCGGTAACAAGGGCCCAGAACCTGGGAGCTATACACAATTGCCACATACCATTTGCCTCAATAGTAGCAGGAGGGGGCTCTGAAATTGCTCACAGCCAAAAGCAGTTCTGTAGGGGGCTACAAGCTGTAAACCTTCCTCTACACTGACTCTGAGGATCCCCCTGCTTAGAAGAATCCCCAGGCTACGTGAACAGCCCCACTGTCCCAGGCACATGAGCTGAGAAAGTTACAACACCAGGCACGCATGTGCCGCTTTCTGCGCCACAGAAAGATTTTGCATCTCAAACTCTGTGTCTCTGGGAACTGGAATGGAGATTTTCATAAAAGGCACTTGTATAAAAAGTGAATTCTGATAAAGCAGCACTTCCAGCTTCTTTCTACAAAAATAACATGAAACAAGATTTCTAGCAACTATATATATAACACAGTGAAGCCTTTTCATTACTAGGAAAGCCGTAGGAAAAAAATGTTTCATAAGCAATTCAGACTAGCGCCATGGGAATATTTCATTCTAGAATTTCCCTGGGCACGTCAAACTGCTTAAAATGGAGAAACTTGGGGAACCATCCAACTTGAAAAAAAAGCAGTCCTAGAAAAGACATTTCAGGAAAGGTATTATTAAAAGAAGTTCTATTTGGGACAATCTGGCCAGAATGAAATGCTGAGCTTAAAAATAACTTGAAAAAAAAATCAGCGACTGCCACAATAGTCTCCTCAGAGACACTGAAGCTTTCTGCCAAAGATGCACTCCCCAGCACAACCCCCTGGCCTGCTACTAAATTTAACAAGAGGAAGAAATGAGACTAATGAGGATGCACCCCCATTCTAGAAGAGCAGACAGGAAAGGCTGGGTTCTGCCTCTGTGCAGAGGGATGACACATGTCATATTGCATCACCAAAACCCACTGACACCCTAATCTGAGACCTGAGTAGGCCATAAATGGTGCATGGGAGCTTTGTGCTGGGCTTCAGCACAGGAGAGACTTTAATGTGTGGAAGCAGAGCATGGGTCCTAAGGAGGTATTTCCCTCTTCTCCTAGTAGTGAAATTCTCAAAGGGAGGGGAAAAGGCATCAGAATGTAAATGCAATAAGAAAAGAGGTTTCAAAGTTATACTCCTTATCTCCTCTGCTACCCAGGAATTTTGCTGCCTTTTATGAAGGTGTTGAGCACGTGGGCAGCTTGTTGTGGGTTTCACTCTAGGTGGAGAAAGTGTCAGACATCATTTGCAAGTATTGCCTTGAAAATTGCACATTGTTTACTTCTCTAAATTCAAAGGATTCGCTCTCACACAAACACACACACACACCAGGGCCAGAATACTGTTGCCATCTCCCAGTCGGTATTCACGTGGCCAGCTCCTGAATCAAGAGTGACCAGTGTGTAGGAAAGGCTACCAAGACTCCTGTCCTTTTCTAAGGAGCAATAAAAACAGTTCAGGCTGGCTGAGCATACAGTGAGTCCCTGGCACTGCAGTAGCACTGCTCTCTCTCATTGATGTGCTGCGATAACAGATGCTTTTGTTACTTGGACTGTTAACCTGCACCAAGGAAAGGACAACAGTCATATGCAGCTCAGATAAAAAGGTCTGTCACAAATTATAGGGACCTCTCTGCTGACAGGCACCACAAGTCAGATCCTGTCATCGGACAGTGAATGGATGGAAGCTTTGCCTGAGGAACGTGGACGCTTTTGATCCCACAATGTCAATAGTCACCTGCTTCCTTCTCTGTGGACGGTTCCTCACAGTGGCTCTAACCCTGCCATACATCCATATGTACCTGTGAGGACTTCCACCTGACTCCAGCTGGGCTTCCCCAGGGCTCGGTTGCATGGATCTCGCTGCAGGATGTAGGCAAAATTCCTCTCTCTGCAGAGTTGCTTGTTATGCCTCTGGGAAGGTACAAGAGCTTGAGAGAATACCACCACTTCTCAACCCATCTCTGGCATTCATTCACCCAGATGCAGGCCTCTCTTGAAGCAGCACTAGCACAACACCTCTGAAAATCTTGGTGGTAAGCGAAGATTATGTTTCTACCTTTAAAAAGCGCTTTTAAAATATGATTAATTTCCATCTCATTGTTTTAACCAGCAGAAAAATGCTCAGAGCTAAAATGCTCGTGAAATGCTATCACACAACTATAAGAACACACCTATAGCATAGAGGATAGAACCAAGAAAAATACGTAGGCCACATAAAGGCTTCAGCCTGCCTCAGTTTGCAAGGGAAAAGAGGAGAGTTTCATACTGCAGTGTGAACTTGGCTTCAGAACTTGGACTTTATATAGCACCTTTCATCTGAGAATCTCAGAGCACCTTAGAAAGATTGATTATCCCTCAGATCCCCTCTTCCAGGCAGGTAAGCATTATACCCATCTTCCAGATAGGTATACTTAGGCATGCAGCAGTTAAATGAATTGCCTAAGATTATACAGTATTGAATCAGTCAGTGGCAGAGTCACAAATAGAAATCAGGAATAATGATTCCCAGTCACCTATGCTGGAACCATTAGGTCACATTCCACAAAAGAAATTACAATGCCCTCAGTCTTCCCTCATGGCAACTTCATTAGGCTTAGTCTTGGCCAGCTTTGTTTTCAGTCCAGTTCTCTGATAACCAGTTTTGCATATCAAGTGTCTCCCTTTGTGTCTAGTTTAGCTAGTGCAGTTATCAGGCATCTACAACATGGATTGCAAGCTAAAACATTATTGTTTAGTAACTTAGGCTCATCCAAAACCAGGCCTTTAGGAATATAGCATTTCCTACCATGTCTGTGGACAGATTTCTTTCCTGAATCACAATTTCTTGTGATATCTGCTCAACTCCCTCAGTTCTTCCATCCCCATTATCTATAGCCCAGTTGTCAAATGTGGCCACTGATTTATGAGTGCTCCTATTTTTGGGTGGTGAACTTCAGAAGAGTATTGGCCTTGATTTTCATAAGTGCTGTAGACTTTCAACTTCAGCTGTAAGCAGTGGGAACCCAGCCATCCAAAATCAGTGCCTGTTTTTTACAAGGTTGATCTTAATACAGTGGTTTTCAAACTCTGGTATGATGACCACTGATGGTCAATGATGAATTTCTGAAAGGTCCACAGAAGTGTCTTCATCTCACTACTGAAACACTTCTTAGGCTTCAAGCAGAAGCATTTATCAGTATCTGGAGCCCCATCCAGAACTCTTTTTAAACTTGTTTTGGTGTTATACTGACTTTCCCCTATCAGATCCCCTAATAGAGTGACCACGCTGCATGAAAATTCTCAAGAAAAAGGGTTCACTGATAAAATTTTACAAACAAATCATACAAACCTTCATACATGTCTGCTTAGCAGCCGTTGTTTCATGTCAGCCTGTCTCAGTCTTTACTGTACCTTCATTTCTTGTGTGTTTACCACTTACATCAAAATCAGAAAAGGGGTGCAAAGTAAATGAGAGAACCAGATTGTAGAGCCAGCTGGAAGCAACAAAAGGAGATTTAGACCTAATACACAGAAAGTCACATGCCCAGCAAGGGAAACTAAGCAGAAGAGATGCAAATGGCAGAGACATAACCAAGCACCAGACTAGTTTATTTCAATCTTTCTTCCTTAGTTCTGTCCTTCTGCTCCTTTCTTATACAACTATAATTACTACAAGGAAATAAGAGTCCTAGTTCTGGAGGGCTGGTTGGGAACCATGAGATTATGTCTATTTGAAGGAAAAGTTCACAGGATGGGAAAGTAAACCTCTGATCCACTAACAATTAGCAACTTCCATAGCAGTTAATGCCTTCATAGCTTTGTACTAGCTGATAACAGTTTGTTCATCTTCCCTTCTTGGGGATATTTTAGTCCAGTGCATGCCATTTGCCTGGGCAGGTTTTATCCACGCATTCCATGGAGTGATAGGTCACCCTCCCACCCATCCCATAACACATCTGCCTCTTATCCCGGTCTCATGGAGATGAAGCCAGAGCTTCCCACACCACAGCAAGACCTGATTTAGGAAGATCAAATTGTATCTCAGCTTATTTAGCTTGTAAGCATCACTAAAAGTTTAAGGAGTCTCCAAGGTTTTACTCTAGACTAGACTTTGTCTATTTTGTCCATTCATGCTATTTGTAAGAAAAACATCAGTCTATGAGCCTAGGCTAGCATGTTATACCTAATCTGTTATTTCTAGCAGATAATATGATGATAGAAAGGAAATAATGCACCGTCTGTTAGCCTGTGTTATAAACCTTTTACTTCTTCCATAACTTTAATCTTAGCTATGCTGTCAGCATCAACATTACCATTAAAAATGCATGTATTATTTACTATGTCACTGTGCTCTATACCCCATATTATACATACGGCAGAACATAGACCAAATTTAAATGTTACCACCACTAAGTAAGGTGCTTCTCACTCAGCTAGGATCCCTTTATGAACTGATACCAAAAAACAAAGAAGTTAGGGATATCCACTTTTTATTTTGGAGGGCCTCTTTGGTGCTACTGTAAAGTGCCTGACTGACAGCTCTGGAAACAAAGTACACAAAGAAGGGATAGCATAACCTCCTCCCCCACCTTACTAGCCATGCGCTGCAACACTCATTTGGATAGACCCCTCTGAGGGATGACAGATCTGTTCATCTCCACAGATGACTGCTTTCTTGTTGCAGAGTTGAGGGTCCCAACAATGCATCTAGCAATCAGTGCCATTTGTGATCATGCTTGTGAAATGGACATCTGTCCACTAGGATTTGGAAGAAAACCCTGCCAAGCCACTAAAGAGCCATCAATCACTCCACCTCTCTACCTTTACACATCATCATGTAGCAAGCCATTGAGAATGATGACATCGTTGGTATCAAGCCAGTTCTACCATGGAAGACTCATGAGCAAAAACACTGACCTGTTTCCTTCATGCTAGGTCAGAAGCATGGCTGTCTCACTCAGTCCACAGTAAGAAGGACAAATAAAATGAAGGAACATCTGGAAGAATGGATGTCAATTTTAAGAAGACCAGTATTTCACTTCCTGGTAACAATCCTATCACTTTGTGAGATGATGATCAGTTTAACCTGCCAACCTCACTTTAAACCCTTCAGTCAGTCACTAGTAGCATGTATCATTTGTGCTCTGTCTTTACTCAGACACTACAGAGAAATCACAACGTAGTGGCGAGATAATTAATGACACCACAGATAGCACCTCATCCGAGGGCAAATTCATGAGTATGGAAATGATTGACAACAGATGTCTTCTAAAGTGCAGTGCAGGTTATATGCTCTTTGCTGTAAACTGCAAGCTCCTCAGGATAGAGGCCTTGCCTTTTAATTTTTGTCTGTAAAGTGCCATGCCGACCTACAATGCTGTATACCTAAACAAGAATAAACAGGATTACTGTTTGGATCCAATTACACAGCTTGTGACATGGGACAAACCTCCCATCCATGCACAGAGGCTGACAACTTTGCATAGGCGAGTTTCAGGCAGGTTGGACTGCCTCTTCCAGGACTCGAGTGCCAGTGGTCGCCACTGCCACTCACAGGGCAGCCTCCGTGGTTACTCTAGCACCCACACAAGGCACTGTTTGGTCTATGAATCTACTGGCTATGCCTAAAAGTGCCCCTTCATGGGCCTTTTGCTGCAGACAGCTTTGCTCTGTCAGACATGTGCACTCATTGCTCTCAGATGAGTTGCCTACATACCCTCCTGCACACTCGGCTCAGTCCCATCCCACTGTATTCAGAATATTAGAATCATAGAATAGTAGTGCTGGGAGGGACGTCCAGAAGTCATCTAGTCCAACCCCCTGCTCCAGGTAGGATCATCCCTGACTAAACCATCCCAGTCAAGTGTTTGTCTAACCTACTCTTACGAACATCCATGATAGCGACTCCACAAGCTCTCGGAGTGGCCTGTACCAATGCTCAGCCACCCTCCTACTGAGAGGGTCCTTTCTTGGATCAGAAGATTTGGTCACATCAGGTCACAGGATAAATGGAGAACAGGCCACCAGTGATGGACAAATAACCAGGGAATAGCCCCATGAGTCCTTCCCCTTGAAAATCTATGATTCTGTCCTCCTTGTGTTGTTACAGGACATTCATCACTAAAACCTAAATTAAGACAGGCCTGTTTCTGAAGCCCAGATTCAGACACAGGGCTTCGTGGCTTCAGTGGAAACACGGCCTGAGTAAGGACTGCCATGATTGTACCACACGTGGCCCCCATAACATGAAGTACTCCCTGAGGAATTGCTAGCACATTGTGCCCACATGGAAACACTCTTAGGCCTGACCTATGGGGAGGTGTTTCTCGACTAGAACAAGTCTGTCAGGCATCTTAAAAGAGATCTAAAGGTAAAAGGCTTTCTGGAGGGCTCTTGGGAGAATCCAAAGTACATATTATGGTTAATCACCAGAATGTCACCTTCACAGGATGGGACATCTTCAGAAGCAGGAGAACCTGTATGATGCAATGCTTCCTCCTCCCCAGTTCACTGCATCACAGCAGGGTTTTGAAAGTCTTCAGTGGTAGGTTTGAAAATAAACAATCCCTTTTCTTTCAGGTCACCAATCCAATGAGGAGATCCAGTTGCCACAAGTATCACAAGCCTGATTCAGTTGCCACTAAAAAAAGGAGAAAGATTGGGTACAATCCTTGTACCCAAACTCCACTGTACTTTCACTGACTTCAGCAGGACCTGTCCCAGACTACAATATCATGATGAGCCACAGGCACCAGACCTCCTGTATGGTAGCTGCAGAGTACGGGATCACTTCCCATGTAACTCAGATTTGCAGAAAGAGGTCCTCAGTGAGCTTCATGGACCAGAAACTACAAATAATGCCCCATAAGCAGGTTTCAAAGAGTGTGTTTAACTGACTTCAGTATATCTCACATGGTAAATATACCACATACAGCTTCTCCTGTTAGGAATCTTTTATTTTCAATTTTTAATCTATGTCCATAGATTGGCAGGCATGACAGGACTGATAAAATAGAAACAAGAGCTCTCAACAGATAGATCTGGTTTGTTAAACGTTTGGCACTGTGCGACTGTGTGTTGGCACTAAACTATCTGGCTATATTTTAACATGAAACATTATATCTCAATGTACGGTAGATTTTGCTCAGCTTGCTTCTGATGTACTTGACAGAGAGTAGAAATTTAATCAGCTGTGACCTGGATTGTATCTTTAATGGCTACCAAACTAGATAAAATATTTAAATATTCACTTTTATATTGTGCCACATTGGGATTTAGATGTTTCAGGTTGTATAATATAGCCTGGCCTACTTGTGGTAGTGTGTATGGAAATAAGCATATATACACACAATATTTAACACTAAGCTTATGAACTAGGTTTTCAGCTGAATTACCATAACACCATTGACTTCATTGGAGCTACACTGATACATCCTAATGAAGGATCTGGTCTTCTACCTATTTAATACCTAACAGAATTTGGAACAAAAGTGTATTAATACTGCCTAGGTGTAGGTTGTAGCCATGTTGGTCTAAGGACATAGGCAGACAAGGTTCCTTGGGTGAATTTGATAACTTTTATTAGACCAACCCAAATAGTTGGAGAATAGTTATTAGGCAATAGTTATTAGGGTTCAATAATCTGCCTGGCAACTGACTCCCCAGCCCAGCCCCTGGCTTCTTTACTTTTCATTCCATCCAGGAAGAGCACACACCAACTGCTGAAACATCCTTAGCCTGACGAAGGGTTTTTGAACCCGAACGCTTGCTTAATAACTATTCTCCAACTATTTGGGTTGGTCTAATAAAAGTTATCAAATTCACCCAAGGAACCTTGTCTGCCTTAATACTGCCTAAAAATATGCAATGTTCTTGATTATGTAAGGTGCTGAGCCCCGCAAGTCAATGGCAAATGATCCCCCCTCCCTTCATAGGATTTGGCCCATAGAAAATGTACTCTAGATGGCTAGATTTTTAGATGACACAAAACAGTGTAACTTTATAGAGCTAAGCCAGTTCCCACCAGCTGGGGATCTGGCCCATCATGTCTTCTACACGGATGGATGAGACGCCTGAGTCATGATTCCTCCTGCTTTGCCTTTGGAACGTTTTTGTATAAAATAAGCTCATTTACAAGGGGGAGGAACTTTTCTAAACAGAGCTGCAGTAAAAGGCCATCAGCAAGTGCTAAGAATCAGGTGGAATTTATGAGAGAGAAGAGGGGAACGTATGGTACCGGAATGGAAATAAATATGGAAGCAAAAGCCAGTCCACTGGGCTCCTGTGGCTCTCATGAACAGAGAGAGTTTGATGTTGCACTGTATCTCTGCAAACAACACACACACACACACACACACACACACACACACACACACTTACTATATATCATTTTTTTAAATATCTCAGATGAACACCTTGCCCTAAGTGCTCCTAAGGATATTGCATAACAACCAAGAGGCCATTTCAGGAAGTTGGCTAATGCCACCCCCCAAAATAAAATCACTACACATCTCTGTACTAGGATATATACTACAGGGAACAATCCTGCCCTGGTCTGGCTGGGCTAGCTTGGGCCTAATAAGTCCTAGTAAGCAACTTCCATGACCTTCACTGGTATTAGCCTGAATAAAACAGGCAGGATCTGTCACTGAGTGGACAATCTCTGGGCAAGTCTGTGGGCCTGATTATGGTGTCAGAAAAACAAGTGTAATCTGGGGGCATGAAGGTAATGGCATTAGCCAGGTACAAAACTAGTGTAAGAGGAGCAGAATCAGGTTCTGCAGTGTTAAGCCCCTGGCCCAGTATGTGGCACTAGTCTCTGTAGGCCATTCTCTAAGGCAGTGGTTCTCAACCTTTTTAGACTCAAGGCACTCTGCACTAGACTCAAGGCCCCTCCATAACTTTTGTGAATTGACTGACACCCATTTAAAAAGCTAACTTATTTATTACAGTGCTTACCTTCTTGCAGACAGGCCTAGCAGTGGGGGTGGGGAGCAACCAGGCAGGGAGAGTCAGAGCCTGCCCTTATCTACCGATCTCCTCATACTTTCTGCAGCACTCTTCAAGGACCTCGCAGCACCCCAGGGTGCCCCAGCAGCCTGGCTGAGAATCACTGCTCTGAGGCATTGTGCCTACAGCTCTGCACCACACACCTTGCAAAGTCCAGCTGGCCACTCTTCATAAGATTGCTCCAATCTTAGAAACCCACTACGGTAGGGCAGGCATCATGCCCAGCCCTTGCAAAGAGTTAGAAAGGGAAGTCCCTCATCAGTCCGTCCCATTCCTACTGGCCAGTCAAACATAGCAAGGAGCGGTTTAGCCCTCCTGCCCAAATGCCTGTCTGTCTCCTTGCCTCTACCCATACTGACAGGGGGAAATGCTCAGGGTTTGTTTCCCCACCTCATCACTGCTTAATCACAGCCCTGTGGCCCAAATGAAATAAATATAGAATGAATATAAAAGATAAAGGCAATTAATACATGTCTTCATTATTCCCCTCTCTATCTCTCTATATTATATACATATATATTTTCATTTTACAAATAAAAACCTTATATCTGGTATTTCTTTTCATGTATGTATCATATCAAAACCACACATATATTAACAACACTATACAATAAATACTTATATGCGATTGTTTAAATGTTACTTTCAACCAACAAGGCCTTTTCTTATCTTGTCATAAGGTCAAGTCCTGTCCACCTCACTGAGGAAAATATCTCCATCACTTTCAGCATTCCTTTGCTTGAGCAAAGACATCGGGTTTTGACTACTAATTTACTCAGCGGTTTGCTGTCTCTGTCTCTTCCACTGCTCAGGGGGACAGTGGCAGAGTGAGGGTGGTGTCCAGAGCAGCTCTGCTGCTCCTTCCAAATCAGCTAAACATTCCCTCCTCCAGAGGCTTTGCATGTGAGCTGTTCTCTTCTGGGTCAATGCTGTTGGGAGGGTGTGCTGCATTTTACTGGGTGCTTGTCTTGTTTTTCTTGTCCTTCCCTTTGGCTGGGATGTCATCTGTATCAGGAACTATTGCTATTCAGTTCATATAGGGAACTTCCTTATTTCTCTCCCTTGTTTCTGTAAAAACCAGCTAACTGCATTATGGGGATTTTCTATCACCTATAGCTATCACTATTTTCTGTTCTGGCTGCTGCTGAAGACCAGATATTGCACTTGAAGGACCTGGGATCCTACCTAGCGTGGTTCATCCTATGTTCCTGGGACCCTCACATAAGAACGTAAGTGTTGACCACACTTCAGCCATAACATGTCTTGTTAGTAGCAGTCCGATCTCATTGGACTTTAGACCAGGTTTTAATGAGCAAAGCAGGAGCAGGTGTTTGAGGAATAAACATATCAGTAACACTATCATGACATGAGGTTCAAAGATAAAATACAAGGACGTGATGTACAACTCTCACTCAGACGCACAGTCTGATGAAAGTCAAACAGAGATTTGCTTAAGAGAAGAGGAAACTCCACCCTCCACCCCTTACCCCAAAAGCCTTTCAGATTTAGTTTAAGATACATGGTTAGTACTGGAGAGTCATTCACATAGTAGCTTACTGTGCCTCAAGAGGTCATTCACATAGTAGCTTACTGTGCTTCAACCCATCGGGACCCCCTTCAAAGGTACCATTTGCCACTCCCAGAAATGGATGTGCCAACCCACAAACTTCTGTACAATATATTACAAGCAGTCCTGTGCACTAGCACTATTTCTTGAGCTCTTCTCCCCAACACAGTCACATGAAAAAATTCATTTAGACCACACAGCACTACCAAATACTCAGTCCCACAGACTGATTCACACATTTGCTGGAGAAGGAAGAGAATGTGGCATGCCTAGATCTCACAGCGCCACAAACCAATCCTTAATGGTCTAAAGGAGGTACTGGGATGGGAGCAGTTGGATATGGTTAAACCCATGGGACAGGCTATAATTTCATTAGACAAAGCAAGTAATGGCCTCCTTGAAAATAGTTGTTACTGCTCATGAGCACATAGCAGGAGAATCAAGGTCCTGAAGAACACATAACCTTTTAGCAAAGGAGCTGTTAGTTATGAGGACCACCAATTGCCAGAGGATGGCTGTGATTGAGACATAATGAATACAGTCTGCAACAAGAACAAGTTCCTCTCTGGGAGGAAAACAGCTGAATACCTGGAGTACAGCTCAGCACTAACATTACCAAGTTACTGAGGGTGAGTTTTTGCACTAGCTAAATGGTGCTCTGTGTGCAATGACACTTGTGGACTCCAACCACACCCTCTCCATCTCTCACCTAGTCTCTCTACCTCCAGAGAATGGAGCACTAACACTGCGGCTGACTCTTACCTGTCTGTATCCTCCATTTGTCATGGACTAAAAGCCAGGAGGTGGACCCAAGTGCAAGATTCCCATCAGAAAGAGAGTTCAACTTCCTCTACCATCCAGGACTCTAAAGTCAGATGGGAGATGGGACTGCAGTCAAGGGAAGTGAGAATGGAGTTCTCACTGATGAGCTTAGGTCCCCTACAGTACATGGGCCTTATATGGCCACATACTGCAATCAGAATCTAGATTGCCACTAGCTTGTTTTCTATGCAGCAGAATGCATTTCACATTCTCCTAGAGTTGTGACTGGCTGCAATTTTCAGTATTTCATGCAGGATCCTGTTGGCTTCCAGTGTCTTCTCCCTTAATATCTGCACGCAAATACTTCAATAAGCTGCTTTCTATTTTAATTAAACCAAGGTGCTATTTTCAGCTTTATAACCCAGGACCCTATTTTGCCAAGTTTTACTTGTTATCATGAGGTTAGCTGTACTCCATCACTGGAGTGGAAGAACTGGGCCCTCATTAACCCTTTCCTTCTGTAGTAAGCCTGAGTTAACCTCACATCATGCAGGCATATCCTCTAGTGCTAGAGAGTGAAAAACAAAATCAACCCAAAAGGACAACTATTGCTCACTGTGTATTTCAAACAGGTGGCTTAAGAGCACCAGTTTGCTCAGTGAGTTTCATTGCAAATAGCAAATTAAAACAGTTCAAATAGCCATTCATTTCAGGGCCATCAGAATCTTCTCTAGACAGCTTAAATTAAATTGCTCACTCTTTTGCACCTGCAATATGCCTTACACCATTCAAAGCAGTAACAAGAGTGTTGTTTCTTTATTGGCTGCAAAAGGACAGCTGGTTCTATGGTTTATCCTGAACTTCCCCTTCACACTTTTCTCCAGGGAACCTGAGTGTCAAGATGGAAATTTAAGCACACCATAAACATCTCAGCCTACTCATGAAGTGCTTTTAAAAGTGACAGTGGGATATGGCACTGAACTCTCCTTTGTGACTGTTGCAAAGCAAAGTGAATGACAAAAACAAACACTTCTTGTCAGTAATTGGCAGAGCAATGAACACAGATTGTCCCTGGTCATGAGGCCCATAGTCCCAGAATTTCAAAGCTCTGAGCAAAACACAAACAAGTGAACAGTGGTCTCTAGACATCTATAACCATGTGGTTGGGTTTTCTAAGGGAACGTGATTCTTTTCCAGGAGTTTTTCATTACACAATTAACATCTAGCTGAATAAGCAGTGCTGCCTGTGCAATTTCTTCTCTAAAAATGCACATCTGGGGCTAGCTTCTGATCTCTGTCACACCTGTATAAATCTAGAGTAACTCCATTGATCCTGGCCCGGTGGTGTTTTTCAGCATTATTAAAGACTGAAGTATTGTGTTTACTCCTGGTGCTATTATGGGCAAATTTTGGTTATCCTGCTTCTAAAGTGCATTCCCCCAATGCACTCACCAATGGTGATGATACTGTAATTTCTTTAAACAATGCAACAGAGCATAAAAGCAAGTCACACTACCATAACTGCTGATGGCTTTCAGTATTTACTTTTGGGGAAGCCCACTAATACACACCTGCTTGCAGAAAAGTGGCACATAGGAAGTGGGAGAGAGACAGTCCAACACTGCATTCCAGCTTTCTCAATCTGACCACTCGTTATCGTCCAATTCTGAGTCATCGTCAGATTCACTGTACTCCACCGCGATCCTGCGGGAGAGGATGGTAGCCACATCATTGCCAACTGGTTCCTTCTTTGCCTCCTGCTCCCACTGTTCCTGGACTTTTCGGAGTTGAATTCCTGCATTAAAGAAAGATCAAAAACCATTAAGGTCAGCAAGACCAGCTTGCTACCAGTTGACCTATGAGTGTGCTTGATGGCTGTCATATTGGCTGAAACAGTAGATTGAACCAGAGATCTCCAGAGATGAAAACACAGTGCCTTCAGTGAAGGACACCTCATAGCACATGCACACACAAACACACACCAAGGCACTACCAGGACTCCAAAGCCACTGCCTGTCTCCATTACTATTATTCAGCCTGTGGCTCTGTAGAAAGTGGAGGTGGAAAAGACCTATTAGAGTATGTGTGCCCATACTATCCACTAGGATCCTCAAGGTAGCTAATGTAAATTTGATCCTTACTAGATATTTTCAAGTTCTCTATAGGGTCCAATGTCAGGTACCCCATGTGATGGGACTTCTACCAGTTATTCTGAAAGGCTAAACACTTCAATGTGAGGAGTATTTTTTTTTTTTCTGAAATACAAATTAAATAGTCTTTTTGCTCTTTTTCACGCTCTGTCTCCTACTCCTGCTACCCTAAATAATTCCTCTATCACATTTGAAGCCATGTATTGGATTTTGTTTTTCTTAACCAGCCCTGTCACCAACAAAATCTGCTTCACCTCTGTCCAGTAGAGGACCTTCCCTGGACTTAAATGGGCTTTGGACCAGGCCTCTGGAGTGCAGGTCTCTCTCTGCAGTTGCCCCCCATTCTTCTGCACTTCTCTTGCAGTCTCAACAGAACTTGCTGCCCCACTCACACTCACTCCTGTAAGGCCAGTGCTGATGTCCAGGGATGTAACTCACCCCTACGAATCGCAGCAAGCAGGTCGCTCCTGGCATCGCTCATTGGTATCAGAGGGATCTGAGGTTTCCGAGGCTCACCCGTAACGGTGGGGGGTGATGCTGAGTGAGCTGGTGAAGCAGTGACTGTTGGGGGGCCAGGTGGAGGAGGGGGAGGGGCAACAGGGGGGCCCATGGGGCCAGTCTGAGGAGGAGAAGCAGAATATGGGCAGGGCGGAGCCGGAGGTGGGGAAGGTGCATAGGACGAGTGAGCTATGGAAGCTGTGGCACTGGTAGCCAGAGTGGGGGGTGCTGAGATGGGGCTGTCGAAGGCAGTCTGAGCAGAAGGTATCACAGGGGGTGGGGGCGGAGGAGCAGGAGGCACGAAGTATTCTGCCATGGGCATCTGCTGTTGGCTGCAACAATTAAAGAACAGAAAGCAAATCAATAGCAATAGTGGAATCATTCTCACTGAAACAGATCCTATGCGTCAATAACCTTTCAGAGGAGAGAGAAAACCAAGGACACTCCACTCACTGCCACCTACCTTAATACCATCCCAGCCAGATCCCAACTCAGTTTGGGCTGCAGCCAACATGGGCATTTGTCTCTGCTTTCTGATCTAAACTATTGCTTGGTGCAGCTATGAACCAGCTGCCCTGTTTATTGCAGAGGTGGCTGCCTTTAAAGTGATTCTTATCTATTTATCTTATCTGTGTCCTGAAAGACGCACACACATACAAACTACACGGAACGTGGCCTTTGCAGGTGGATATACTGGGCCGAAATCCAGACCTGGGTCAAGCAAGTGTAACTGCTAAGGAAGTGTCAAGGCCATGGAGATAGGTCAGAAAAGGGAGGTGTAAGCAGTACAAAAGCATCTTGCACTGGTGTGTCACTCATTGAGTATTTAAAATGTGTGTGGGATATATGTGGGGAGTGAAGAGGAAGAGTAGACAGAGAAGCAAAAATTGGATAATACAAACTAGAGTATGGAAGCTAATAGAACCTGATGGGAACTGAGACTCTAATCAAAGCAGATTCAATATTCTTGGAAGGTTTCATTTCTTCTGGTCAAGAGACACCTGATTTTCATATTCCCCTTTGAAAAGCTATGCTGGAAACACATTCAATGTCTGATGATTTAAACATAGAAAAAGTCAAGGGAACACAGAGTTCTGGCTGAATCCATCGTGTTCCTGAGAAGCAATTGCTGTGACAAGGGCTCACAGCCTCACACTCTGAATGCTGCACCAAAAAGAAAAAATATCACCTAGCTGTTATTTGAAAAATGTCTTTTGGCCTGTGGAGTTTCA
Organism: Alligator sinensis; assembly: GCF_000455745.1. Classification (NCBI taxonomy): domain Eukaryota; kingdom Metazoa; phylum Chordata; order Crocodylia; family Alligatoridae; genus Alligator; species Alligator sinensis. The sequence continues at coordinate 929,170 of NW_005842548.1, forward strand.
AAGGGTTGGGTAATAGTGTTGCAATGAGGCCCTATACATTCATTCAAAAAGCAAGTCATCTCACTGCATCTTGCCAGAAACAGCATTTGCCATTATACCAGCAAGGTGAGAGTTACAACAGCCACCAGTCCTCACACTTCAGGGTTTATTTGGCATCTCAAGGGAGGAATACATTTCCTTCCCATTGTATAGGATTGTGCCATTAGATTAATTTTTAAGATCAGATGAGTTTATACTTTTCCCTAAAGCATCTGGCATCAAGCCTCCTCGATGTCCAAAGTGATGCTGGACTAGGAGAAGCACTGTGTCAATGTAAATAATCCCACTTATTTGGTACAGAAAACTTTGCATATAGAGCTCTGAAGGCTGAAATAGTTTTACTTAAAGAGGAAACTGGCCAGATATACACACAATGGTACTTGAAGTCCAAATGGAGGACTATGGTCATATTTCAAATGAACATGATGAATTATTTTTAATCCTGTGCTTTGCTCTATATTTTGCCTCTGGGGTAAGATCTTCCATAGGAGGCTGAAGTGCACAGAGAAACAGGAAGACAAAGGCTTGCAGAACAGGCCAGGTGTCTCCTACACAAATGCTAATAGAAAGCTGTCCAAGGTTCTGAACAGCTTTCAGGCCATGCTCCCATCTCCGAGTGGACAACAACCATCTTGATCTGAATTCTGCTCTCAAACATACCTTTGCACTCAGTTGTATGGTTGTAATAGGGAGCTCCTGTTACTTTAAGAGGAGAAAGTCTGCAGACAGGGCTTAGGTGGCACTCAAGGGAAGAGGAATGGAAGGGGGGCAGGTTTAGAGAATATATAAGCCCAGGGCCTGAGCTGCAGCAGGCAGTCTGGTCCTGGAGGTCATGGGAGAAATTGCTCCTGAGCAGGAGGCCACCAGAGGAGCCCCTAACTTACACCAGGGATACCTTGAGCCCAGGAGCAGGACAGGTAAGTACAATAGTGTGGACTTGCCTGGAGAGCACCCGTGGTTTGGGGGTTAGGACTAGTGGGGGAGATGGGAGGGCCCAGCAGGCCTAGGAGCAGGGCCAGAGTCTGGGAACAGGGCTGAGCAGGTAACATGCCTGGAATCAAGGCCAAAGCCTGCAAGTAGGGAATAGAGAGAAACGGATATGTTGCTAGAGAGAGCCCAATGTGCAGACAGGGGCAGAGATGGGGCTAGAGAGCGCCCAGCATCCAGAGGGAGGCAGAGACAGGGCTAGAGAAGCCACTGAATTGATTGATTGGTAATATATGCAAGGCTTGGGCATGCCTGGAAGGGGAGATGATGGGGCCACAAAATTAGCCCTTAAGGGATGAGCAATTAGACCATAGCTTGTGAATGGATGAGCTCTTGCTCAGGGATCCCTGGGCTCGTTTCTAAATATATATTCACATTAAGGCATGGCAGATGAGCAAAAGGGGAGGTGGCCTCAAGAACAAGGTGGAACAGAGGCTAAGCAGCCACCAGGGGGCTTCATGGCTGCCCCTGGAGCAGGCCCTTGTTACAACAATAGTACAGAGAAGTGACTGAGATTGGAACTTGAACCTGTGCATGACTGTTTTAGCATCAGTTTCTGTTTGGGTAATGATAAAGGCTATCCTCTATTTGGATGATGCTAACTGCTGGGAGAGGGCTGGATGGGTCAGGGGACTGGGAATAATGCAGAGAACGTCTCAGTTGTGGACTACTAATCAGATTTCAGACCAGTCTTGAACCAGGCCAAAATTCTCATTAACTGAGCACTGTGGTGAAAGGAGATGGTAGTTTTTCCAGTACTGTTCTTTTTAGACATGTGTTGACTTCACATAAACCACCCTCACAGACAGCCATAACTGGTGTTCTTCAACCTCCTGACAAGAGGGCTGAAGGAATGAATGGGCACTGGAGGCTGAATTACTGTGTCTCCCCTCAAGAAGGCTGAGGGGACTGCCAGAGGGCTAGCCTATGTGACAATTGCTGCCTAGCTTATGCTTGTCATAAATAGAGGGCCTCCCTTTCCAGAGCAATTGATGTCACCTTTTCAAAGCACTACACTCATTTTAAAAGGGGAAAAACAGGTCTCATAATGAAGGAAAGAAAGTTGAATTCCATACCCATACTCTTTGACTATCTGAGGTCTTGGTCCATTCAGTATAGTCTCTGGAGGTTGTGGCACATGGGGCTGCTGGACACGGTTGAGACTGTTCTGTCGACTTCCCGCTGCTGAAGGTCTGTATACATGTTCCTGGGCCTGGTTGGCCACTAGAATGACCTCTTTGTTGTCTGTTGACAGATGCGATGCTGGAGCTAGTATCTGTTGTGCAGGGTGGTTAGGGCTGGCAGGGTATGAGTGATCAGCTGCATCTGATGCATAAGATCTGTTGCACACAAAAATATCAAAGGTTGTATTCCTGGATGGAGGGCAGGAATGGAAAGTGAAGTTGGGAGAGGTCAAGGGGATTATGATGGAACCTATTGGCATTTGGGCTCAAGGCATCAACACAGGGAGATGGGAGGTGTTGCCACAAAGTACAGCAAAAGCTGTGTTATCCAGCACTTTATCAACCGGAAAGCTCCACTAACCGGCATCTGAAGGACACGGTAAAAGCGAAACTGGAAGTCCCACTTCTGCTTTCGGCTATGAGCCGAGTTCTTCTCCTTCACTTCTTCAGCCCACGGCCAGGAGCACAGCAGCCTGTGCAGGGCAAAGCAGCCTGTGCAGGGGCCCCCTCCCTGTCCCCTGGCACACTGACACCAGGGAGTACACCAGACAGTGCACATTTGAGTTTTTAACCGGCATATTTGATTAACCAGCATTCCCCATTCCTGGGGGATGCCAGATAACAGAGCTTTTGCTGTACAAACATACAAGGCAGTATTGGGGCAGTACAAGCAGAGTAGGGAGACAATAAGAGTTCTGCAGGGTAATGAACCAGCCTGACACCTCTGCAGATTTAGTTTAGGTCCCAAATGGAAATGTCTCATATTATTGCCTGTCCACAAGGAGGTCACAAAACCCATGTTACATGAGACATGATTTGTCAGGCTCAGGTCCAAACCAGCAGGTGGCAGTGCACATTAGGGTAGAGGTGCAGTGGGCTGGGGGCGTTGTTGGCACAATGCCTGCCTTCCCTAAACCTGCTTCCTAGCCAGCACTAAGAGTCCTTCACTGTCATGAGCAATCAATATACCCAGAAAACTGAAAAGGAAAAGAAAAAGTGAAGAAAAGCAAAATAAAAAACAATGGGCTAAATGTGTAATACATAAAACCTGCCTATTATCTGGGGACAGTGATCCTTCCGATGAGGCCATGTGATATGGGGATGGTGAGAACCTGTTATCGGGTCGGAATTCTTTATCATATGCCATCATGTTCCACTCCAGTCGCCGGTTACGGGCTTTTCTCACTTTCTTGACCTCCCGAGTGGAATCTTCTACTAACCGCTGCTCCTAGAAGCAAATAAACACCTTTCTTTTAACAGGTCTGTAGGGTGATTGCCTAACAGCTGTATATAGTGCTGTGTATGTCTGAGCTGGATGACACACAAGGAGTTTAGACTATGTGGATGAGGGTAACGACGATATCGAACAATGCTGAAATTCACGTTGTTCTAGATCATGGTTCCCCATCACCATGAGGTAGTCCTTTAGTAGCTTTTGCTATTCTTTCTAAGTTCCTGATCCTTTCCTGATCCACAAGTCCTGCTGTCTATTCATGTATCCATGTCCCAGCCCATCCAAAGCTGATCTGACCTAGATGCCAATCACTCAGTCACAAGGCTGAGCTTGGACCAGCCCAGTGCACATATAGTTGAAAGGAAAACTGTGAGCAATATCTAGTATAGCATATGTGTAATCTACTGGTACCACCACTTGTGAGAATTTTGGTTCTCATAAATCCTAGAGGTCTTCTGTGGGATAACAGGTCCAACCTACCCACAGATTTGGAAGCCTGAACCACAGTACTGACAAGCCAGAAAACTGAACCTAGAAATTCAGGTCTACTCAGGCTTGCTGCAGATAACAGCTTTAGGGTGGATAAGAAACTCTTATGAGTAAACCTTTACTACTTGAACTAGCCAAGCCTTTAGACTTAATTAATCCAGCCCTACTTAGAGTGCTTTTGTACCTTAGAGTGCTTTTGTATCTGCCATTAACCAAAACAAATGGGATAAGAGAGGAGGCAGCAACATCCAGTTGTGAGAGAGGAGTGGTGAAGTAGAGAAACAGGCTTTATACCTATTCTCTTACTGTGCAGAGTACTTGTCCACATCATAAGGGCAATGGTGTAAGTGGAAAGGGATCTGTTCACTACAGCTGAAACCCTGATTTCCTTTGTGTCTCTGCTCTCAGGGGCCAACTAAAGAGAAGCAAAGCATTCAGCAGGCTTCAACTAAGGTTGAATGATTTTTAAACCATAAAAAGTTAGACTGAGATCACAGCGTGATATAAATCACCAAAGAGGCGCATCATCACAAATGCTCTCATGAGGTTCATGTATTACAGTCTAGGGAGTAGGAGACCTATATGTTTCCTGAATGTAAAAGCCTTGCAGTTGCTGACTAGCACATAGAAAGGGATATGAAAGCCCCAAGCCTCTTGGTCTGGCTGGGGCTGTGAATGCCACAGAAGCCACAAATGCAAGCACTGGTTGAGACAATAATATGTCTCCCCCACAACAGTCCCCTTTCTAAGCAGCACTGTCAAAACATGAGATTATGACTGGAGAAGATAAAAGGTAAGAGGCACCTTGCAAATGACAGAAAGAGATACTGTCCCTGCACCAGAGACAGAAAGGAGATGGAGAAAGAAACTAGAACCACATAGTGTCAGAATCTGAACTAATTCCAGACTTGATCCCAGAACTCATCACAGCCTGACTGGGAGCTTTCTCTGTTGCCTTTACCTTTTGCCTGCGTTTCTCCTTTCTCTTATCTTCAGTTGCCTGCAGCATCTTCTCCTTCCATAAGTTGAAGAAATATGAAGGGTCAGTGTAGAATTTGAGGCCGTCCTTCTTGTCATCTCTGAAATTATGAGAGAGAGAGAGAGAGAGGAATTTCTTAGCAATGGGATCAAACATTCTTACTAATTTAATGGTATAACTAATGATACATGAATGTGCTCAGCGCTTGGGAAAATAACCCCAATGGGTATGAGTGAATGGAGACAAGACCCCTCTGCATTGGCCTGAAGCTTGCTATTCCCTTCTCTCTTCCTATCCCCTTCACCTTCCTCCTCCCCACTCACTTCTTCCTTCAATCCCCTTCCACTACAATGAAGATTTTGCTTATGGGATGCAGTCACAAATCTGTAGGCTTTAAAGTCAGTAGTTTATTAAGGCATGGCTGATACACAGGCTGATGAAGACGCCAAGAGGAAACCCTTTAGCTTTTTGGAGAAGGCCTCAGATATTACTGCTGCTCCCCAGGGACACAAGGGAAGTTTAGGGTTTCTGCTCTAACTTAGATCAATGATGCTATCTCATGTCTACCACTGGATAAAGCACATTCTGTAAGTACAGACTATTATTTGTATTAAGCAAACTTGTGAGGCCGAACCCTATTCTAGGGGCAGGCAAAGTCTGGCCTGCAGGGTGGATTGGGAACAAGGAAGCTGCTTCATGGCTGGGATATTGCAGCAGTGACAGCATGGTCCGGAGCTGGGGCAGAACTGAGATCTGCTGCCCACATGCTGCACACCGTCACCACTGCAAGTCCCAGACCTGGCCCTGGAGCAGCTCCCCACCCAGCTGTGAGCCCTGCCAGCATTGCTGAGGCTGGTCTCCTTGGAAATCCTGGCCCCGCACTGTCATGACCCCACCACTGCTGGGGTCTCCTTGGAAACTGGCTGCAATGACACAGGCAGGGGCTGCTGAGAAATAGAGTCTGGCCACCAGTCAGATCCACCATTTTGCCCACCCCTGTCCTGTTTCATCTGTTAGGTGCCTCAGTGGACTTAGGCACCACAGAGGGCATCATTTCTTGTGCACCCACCAAACAGCAAATTGATATTTACTTGTAATCACCCAATAACTCTCACTGGTGACTGTGACCTCAGGGTTTCTCAATCACAGTGGCTCAGAACAAGATCACCAGTGGGCTGTCGCCAGAAGAAACCCAGTAGAGTAGCAGGAATCATGAACAACTGGTGGCTCCCAAGACTGCACGGGCACCACTAGGTGGCAGCATTGGTGGTAAGTGGGGACTGCCCCAGCATTGGTGGTGAGTGGGGACAGATGCTGGCGGTGGTGTTGGTGGTGTGAGTGGGGGGGGGAGGGGTTGGTGAGTGGCAAGTAGGAACCACCCACAGACACCAGCAGTGGTGTTGGCAGCAGCGAACGGGGACCACCCGCAGACGCCAGCGGTGGTGTCAGTGGCGGTGAGCCGGGGGGGAGGGGGTAGCAAGCGGTAACTGCGTGCAGAAGCTGGTGGCAGCTTTGGCAGCAGCCAATCTCGGGGGGGCACATGCTCCCCCCCATTCCCTCCTACATGTCACCTATGGCAGGAATAGAGTATCCAGCTTGGTTCTGATCTTGCTTATGCTGGTGTAAATCAAAATAAACACCAGTGAAGGCAATGAAGTAATACTCGGGTATAACCAGTATGAGGCAAAACAAACCTGGGTCCTTCACATTTTAAAGGAGAACCTCTTCCAAAGGAGGATGGCAATTGTCTGGTCTACACTGAACAGCTTGTCGCATGAGCTAGAGTCATAGTGTACATGAAGAGCCTTGCTTGGGCCCATGCTGTACCTGTATGGGGTGAGGATATTCAGTGGTGGAGGCTTGTCACAGCGCTGGTACATTTCCATCACTGGGTTGGGGATGGAGTTCCGAGAGACCACCTGCTGGTTCTGCACAGTCGAGCTCTTGAATGCCTTCCGCATGTTGATGTCCTGCAGCGAAACTGTAAGTACAAGAAGGAAACTTTAAGGAACCAAGGAACAGAGTTAGGGACTACTGCCCTTTGTGTTCTCACCATGAAGCTTACACCATTTGCTCAGTATCCATGCTCTGAGGCTGGCCTTTGCTCCTGGCACCCAGCCATTGCAATGCATCCTATCCTTTACACTCAACCTTTGGCATTTGGGCACTGCTCTGTGGTCTGTGCTCAGCACCTACATTGCCCAGCTGATGTTCTCGGCCTGTGCCCAGCACTTGAGTTACACACCTATCTTAAATCAAATCCATTCAAAATGTTAACCAGATTTAATGGTATTAGCTCATGTATGTGCACAGAAAAACACACCAGCTCACTGGATGCTAATGGTGCCCAGAGCACCACCATTTCTACCTCTCTACTGCTTCACTCTGAAAACCAAGCCCTTGGGAAGAATTCCTGAAATCCCCCACACTTGCTCACAGTCTCTTTCACCCTTTCTCATCAACCTTTGCCTCTGCCTCTCCTGTGTGTAGGCACAAAAGGCAGAACTATAGGGTAGGGAGAGGGAATCAAGCTTCCAGCACAGCAGCTTGAGCCATCAAAAGCTTTGTCTCTGCCAGGCTGACATGCCAACTCGCCTGTAAGTTGTGCTGAGGGAGCTCCCACCGAGTGGAAAATAGCAGTGGGATAAGCAAAGGGAACAGATCAGAGCTCATGCATAGTCACATATGGTGACAGCCCTGCTAGGAGGTCTCACTGTCTTCCTTCTTTTGAAGGGAAGTGGACGTCTTAATCCTTGAGTCTTGGGTCACAGTAGGCACATGAAATTAATGTGGCTGAATAAACTCTGGCACAGTTCACACCAGAGTTTAGTGCTCCTAAGCACAGTGTTTACACATGCACCCAGGACCGCAGCATGTTAAGCCAAGGCTGCACAGCCCCAGCCGGCAGGAGACCCTGGGGGCCAGCCTGGGGCTGCTCCGACCTGGCTCAGCAGGCTGTGGAGGGGCTGGCTAGGGCATGAGGAGCTCCAGTGCAGGGCTAGCCAGTAAGCAGCCTTGCACTGTAGCACCCATGTGCCCTAGCCAGTCCCATCTGTGTCTACCCTTACACTGCCATAAACCAGTACTTGTGTCTGGCAGTACTATCCTGTGGTGGAGTTAATCAGTTTACTCCATTCTAATAGCACCACATGCATAGACAGTGATGTTTTACTGTGGAGCTAATTAATCAACTCTGCAAATAAATGCCTCGTGTAGATGTGTCCAGTGAGAGCTATAGAATTGCTTCAGGCAAACACAAAAAGAAATTCCCTGTTAGCATAAGCTGTCTGGACCCACTGCACATTACAAAGGCTAAATGGCCAAGGAAAGACAGACTGTACCCCTCTGCAGCAGTGTGCTGTACTCCCTTAACCGCACACGCCATGTACAGAGGCAGCTCCCAGCTCCTAGGTAAGTCCTCTTTGCACACAGCAGTGGAACTTAGAAAATGCCCCTCCTGGTGACTGAGTGTAAACAGAGTGATTTTGCTCTGTAAGTCACAGGGAGGAGACTTGTGGGAGACAGCAGTGGGGTCACATGTACAAGTTTTACCCCCACATTCCAACATGAGAGCACTCTAGGTATTACAGTGCCCTACGTGTGACCCACTTGGCAGTGACTTGCCTGTTTCTTCCACAGCACAGGGTCCTCACATCTCTCACCTCCATAAGGACGTTTGAAGTGTGGTCTACTATAACTGTGTGTCCATCTCCCCGATTTATCCATAAGAGGTTTTCAGCTCACCCCATCCTATGCTTTTCTCCCACATCAATCTTATGCAACAAGCTGACCAAGCCACTGCATGTGTTCTCTCTACTCCTAAACAAGACAACTGTTCACACGTTTGCCTGCAGTATTTTCTCATCACATATTCAGCAAGGGAGGCTACAAAAGCAACCACTAGGGCCACAGGAGGTGGAGATGTAGCCTGAAAGGACTGTTTTGATCTTCTCTTCAGTTATCATTCAGAGGTACTGACAGACTGTCCAGTTCTCCTTGTCCAGGTGAGTATTTTCTGTGATCCCAAGTGAAAAGTGACTCTCTGCACTCTCAGCTAAGAGACAGGACCTGTGAGGAGTGCTGACAAGTTACCTGCATTTCAGGAATTTAGTGAAATAAATAACCATAGCAACTGTGACATCCCAAGGTGCTGCCTCTGAAGCAGTACAGCACAGAAAAGATCAGCTTAAATAACACACAACAAAGAGAAAAACACAGGCCATATGAATGGCTTCTAGCAAGCTGAATTCAGCATTCACCATTTAGGATGTGGTGTTAGTCTTGAGTTATTGTTTTCTGCAGCTCAGGCAGAAAAATGCTTGGGAGTTATTCTTTGCACCCAAGTAATTTCAGCAGGCTAGAGAATATACCACCTCCTTTCCCCGCTCCACCCTGCCATGATCTTGATCACTTTTGCAATCAACCTCTTATTCTCAGGGTTGTTCTAATTTCTGCTTGGCTACAATAGCCCCAAGAGGCTGTTCCATCAGCTAAGAATAGCTCCTGTGGATGTGACTTATATTACTCAGGGTTAAAAGAGCAAGGGCTTAAAACAACAGAGTTTTGGAAAGGATATAAAAGCTTTAGGGACAACTTTTAACTAAGAAGATGGGAGGAGCGGGTGGAGAGAGATTTTCCCTGTCAGCTAATTACCGCATAACTGATTTGCACAGGAACTTTTGCACCTTCCTCTACTGCTGGTAACAGGATGCTGGGCTAGGTGGACTAGGGCCGGGGTTGTCAACCAGGGATACGTGTACCCCCAGGGGTACTTAGAAATGTTGTACAGGGTGCACAAGGACAGACAGGCGGGCAGGGATGGACCGTGCCCCGGTGCGTTCGCCTCTTATCCGGGGCAGGGATGCAGCGGGTGCCGCCGGCCCCACGCAGCACACCACGGCACCTCTCTGCCCCCCACCTCAGCTCACTGTCCTGATTGGCCACTACCCCCTGCAGCAGAGCTGTGAGGGTCTGAATGGTGGGGGGGGAGGGTTGGGCAGGGAGGGGGAGCATGTTTTGTGCCCACCCCTAGCTGCACGCGATTGGTCGGGCACGAGGCCCGTCAGCAACCCTTGGAGCCGCAACCAGCCAGGAGAAAGCGGCATGGCATGCGGCCAAGCAGGGCAGTGGCAGCCAAGTGCGAGCCCACTCCCGTTCACCCTCCTCTCCCAGCACTGCTGCTCTGCATGCCCCCAGGAGGGCATGGGGAGCATGTGCCCCTGGATCAGCACGCAGTGCAGGGCAGGCTGTGGGCCGCTGCAGGCTAGGGCCAGGGCAGTGCTGGGGTGTTCCTGGTGGGGGTGTTGGGCTGGGCTGCACTAGGAGGAGGTTGGGGGGCTACGGCGAATTTTGGGGTGGTTGCAGACCCTCCCATAGCCCCGCTCCCAGTGCCACTGCCAGCTCGTCCAGGGATGCGGGTGGGTGGCTCTCACCACTGTGTGCACCGCAGGGGAGCCCAGGTGGGGCATGTGCCCCCTTGCCAGGCTCCCACACTGTGCCCTGGGCCCCGACTGTCCCATGACCTGGCCTGTCTGGGGCACCATTCCCGGTGAATGGGGCCCCGACCAGTCCAGGTTGTGGGACAACCCCCACAGTGCAGGAGGGAGTGGGGCAGGGGTAGGGGTGAATGATTTGCCCCTGCCCCACTCCCTCCTGCACTGTGGGGGTCTTGAGCTCCAGTCCCACTCCCTCCCTCACCACCGTATGGGGAGGGGCAGACTGAGGCCCCTGTGGTGAGGGAGGGAGCAGGGCAGGAGGAGGGGCTGGGGTGAGCAGGGCTCCAGGGGCTAGGGTGAGTGAAACACCCCCAGGTGTCCACTTGTCCCATCACCCAGCCCAGCCAGGGCCCCACTCCTGCCTGTGCCCTGCTCCCTCCCTCACTGTGGAGGTCTCAATCTGCCCCCCCTCTCCCCTCCTGCTGCCCACGGCTCTTTCCCCTCCCCCTGCTCCTTCCCCCACAAACTTACCTGCTGGGGGGTGGGTGTCACCCAAAACATTTTTTCTCCCTTTGCCTATGCAGCGCCTGCCCCAGCCCCACTTCCTCCCTCACCACGGGGCCTCAATCTGCCCCCCACCTTTTAAAAACAATAAAAAATATAAAGGGCTACATGAGCTGAAACTTTGAGACCAAAGAGGTACACTTGTTAAAAAAGGTTGAAAACCCCTGGACTAGGGGAATTCAATGGCTGTTCCTAACTGCCTCCATGTTGGTGGCCGAATACGTGCCAGAGAACACCTTTCTCCTGTGCTTTCATCTAGCTCCTTCACATGTCCGGAGTAGAATCAGGAGTCAGGTCTGTATATTTTGCTCTTAAAATGCCCTTTTAAAATTTCCACACACACACTGTGTTCCTTACAGAACGGCATGTTTTGTTCGGTGTTGAAATGATGAACTTCCTTACTTATTGCCTCCCCAGCTATAAACTTATTTGGCTGTGGCCATCACAGCCTTAGCAGCAATAAGAATACATTTCTGTTTAAACAGCCACTAAGGCAAGAGTTTAATAACCTCTCTTTCTTTGGATTGACTCTCCATGAGCTGCTCTCCTAACAGAAATAGAGAGGAAGGACAGGGCCAAGTTTGAAATTTCTACTAACTACTAGATCCCACAGCCACACTAGAAGAGATGAACAGAGGCAGCTCCTACTGACCAGCTCCATCTTACCTTCCTCCACAGTGGAGTCCAACTGAGTGACCTTGATCACCAGCAGATCCACCCTCTCCTGCAGGGAGTTCATCCGCATGTAGAAACTATTGGCTTCATTGAACAGTTCTCCAAATATGTCTTCAGCATGTCTGCCTTAGAAAACAAAAGAGAATGGGGGTGTCCACATAGCTCAACAGAGAACTAACTGATTTAGTTGTAAAGGAAAACAGAGATAAATGTAAGGACTTTCCTACATGAACATCTAGGCAGAAGACAAGCTTAGCCCAATACAAGCCTGGCCTTCCCATTTGTTTCCTACGATACTGTCTGCATCCCCTGCCATTCTTTCCCAAGAGCCTCCAATTTGCATTACACTACCCCTCGGTATGTGCGGTGCATTCCTGTCGGTATGTGCGGTGCATCCCTGCCGAGAACCTGGGAGACATTGAACAGAGGGAATGAAGACACTCAGCCATTACATGGTCTTCCTGCTTGCAAGAATCCTTCTGTATTTTGAGTGTGCCCCAAAGTGTTCTCTTTCAATGGCCAAAGCAAGTGCTAATGAAAGAGGGGAATATGTGCAATGGAAAAGATTTCCTCTTATTTACTCAACATTGCCCCTGTCATTTTCATATATAACTTGTATAAGTTACATAGAGTGTACAGGGAGTGTTTCTTTTTTATAAGCTGACTGGTGTGTGGGTGTAGGTATGTGCATGTGTGGATACCAGTACCCTCTCCTGAACAGAAGCAAAATATGTGCCTTATGCTGAGTACTGCTGCCTGCTAATGACATGTTCTCATTGGGCTCGAAGGAGAACTCTTCTTTTAAAGCCCAAAGAACCTGATTCTCTTGTCTAATATTGCCATGAAGCTCTCAGGGGCCAGAATGACTGCCACCAAAACCAACCCATCCTGTGTGCCCATGAACTGGTTGCATTATAATCAAAATCAACAGCAAGTTGTTGTGTACAACCCAGAGTGAATCAGGTGGCCATGGCCAAAACAAGAAGGAAGTGGCACAGGATGTGATTGACCAAGGTCACAGCAGATCAGTGGGAGAGCTAGGAATAAGAATAAAACCAAGGCATGTGTAGTCCCAGTCCCACTGAACAACATTGCCTGTGTCCAACAGGGGGGATATAAATTGAACTGGTGTAGCCAATCCAAGTGTTGATCTGTGCCTGTGTGCGCGCGTGCTTGTGTGTGTGCATGTGTGCGCGCGTGCGTGCGTGTGTGTGTGTGCGTGTGTTCAGTTTAATTGCTTTGCTAGGGATCTCTTGTGCTGCTGAGAGCTGTATTGTTCTCTGTAATATCATCCATCTCAATTCAAGTGCCCTGAAAGAATTCAGCCTTGAACATACAAAAAAATTACGCTAAGCTTGAGTCACCTGCATAGAGGAAAATGCCCACTACACATTTAGGCTGAAAGACCCTAAATTAAGGCTGCTTATCTTATTTCACAGTTCATCACATGTCTATGTTCATCTTTTACTGTGGGAAAGGTCTGAGTCACTCACATAATGCTTTTCAGAGCACTACTGACACCTGCAGGTGAGAATCATATTGAGCACGATACACTTAATTAGATCTCCCCCTCACTTTTTTCTTCAACTTTAAACACAGTGCCTTTAAAATGACAGTTATGAGCTGTTTGCTTCAATTTCAAGGAGCAAAAACCCCTTGTGGTTTTACATCAAGGAACTTAAAATGTAAATGGACATTGTTTATTAACAGCAGATCCTATGCTCTGCTGCTTTCTGTCTGATACAATCAATTCAACCAAGCTTAATGTAGCTTTGGGATTATTTTTCATTTCCATTCTTTCTGATGAGCTGTGTGTGTGTGTGTGTGTGTGTGTGTGTGTGTGTGTAATGCCAGTTCATATTTGCAGAGAGAACTGGATGCTTTGCTGGTCACATGTCTTTGCCTAGAGCAGCTACAATACACTAATCTCACAATAAAACACTGTAACAAAAAGACCATGTAGCTAAGGAACATACTGTGTTGGCTTCCCACCACATTCCCCCACATGTGGTTCATTACTATCAACTGTTGGGCTCTGAAAGGCTCAGAAAACATGCATTGCATTTTTTTATATACAAGTGAATTTAATGCTAATGAAAGAAATGAGGTTGAGAGCCCAGGAGTACTCAGGCTTCTGTATATGGAGTAATTACATGTAAAATAAGCCTGGGTAGCCACAGTGTAGGCTTGCCCCAGAGAAAGTAGATGAGAGGCAAGTTCATTGTCCACATCCTATTTTCTCCTTAGCCTCTGTGCTGAATTTAAAGGGGTTGAGGATGTGGGAGGAGTTAGTGCCTTGAAGAAGCTAGATCCCCACCAAGAACTGGAAAGTCCCCTCAAAATTAATTTTGCAGAGGGTAGTAGTGATTAACTACCATAGAATAACAATATGAGTGCCCATCTGGGCCAAATTCACATTGTGATTCTGGAAATAATTGGTTCCAGTTGTCCATCACTAATCCCCTAAATTGTTTAGTGTCTTGTAATGGGCTCTACAGGAAGGCAGCAAGATCTAGCATTCAGGTCATTAGACTGGAAGTCCAGAGACCTAGATTTTATTCCCAGCTCCAGGAAATCCTGAGCAGGTCACCACATCTCTCTAGATCTCTCTTCACCCATTTTTTACTTTCTTATATATTTAGAAAGTCTAAGCTTTCTGGGGCACAGACTGACTCTTGGTACTTCTATGTACAGTGTCTGGCACATCAGAGTCCTGATCTTGGCTGTGGCTTCTGGCACTACTGGACCAGACATAATCAGAATAGCTGTGAAAAAATATTATAAATCTGAACAGTGAGAAAATGGTAATCATGTAAGTTACTCTTAGATAAAACAATGCATTATTCATTTACAGTCATTACTGAAGCAAAAATACACCTAGTGCTTCAGTCGATATTTTCAAGTCCTGCCTTGTAGATAAAAAAGGGGCCCTTCCTACTTGGTGTAGATCCCATGATTTAAGTTTTAATAGTAGAAAAAAAATTAATCCTGGCAACGTTTCTATTCGCAGTAGGCTCTATGTGCCCATGAAATGACTACACTCAGCTATTCTGTGGTACTGGACACTCCACAGAGAAGTGCATTTC